>NW_006204120.1:782589-826404 GCF_000334495.1 Tupaia belangeri chinensis
ATGTGTATTGTGCAGCAGGAGAATTTAGAGGTAAAATGAAAATTTACATTTACTATCTCATTATTTATCCTGATATAATCCATGAAGAATGTTTCTCCATTTTAAAGATGATATAAGCAGCTTGGAATTATCATGCAATAATTGACATACACATGTTTACATACATCTTTACTGGCCTGCTACTGTGTATTAGACATTGTAAGGCATTTTTACTGGTGGTGTGTTAGTTACAAAAGCAGGCTTCTTATCTAATTCATTAAACTCTCCACTGTTCTCTTGACCACTTAACTCCCTATTTTATCATACTGGGCTTTTTAAAGTAGATACTATTCAGTGAGGAAGTGAGGGTTGAAAGATCTAGTGACATCATGCATGTAAGGTTTCCACAGGCATATAGATAAAAGGCTATGTGCACAGAAATGACAAAATATTTCTTAGATGCATATAGTAACAACACGTTTCTATAAATCTGTCTCAGTTGACCTTTCAAATTTTTCAAGTTCAGAAAATCACATACATAAGAGGCTGATGTTGAATTGTACCTGTAGTGCAGTGGTTAGGGGAGCTGGCTCCTCCATGGCTAGCTCTGACTGGAATTCCAGCCTGGTAGCTTGAAAAACGCATGTGTTCCTATGCCCCAAATCCTGGGACACAGGATGAATGGAAGAAAAAAGACCATGGTGTAACTGTGACCCATCCTTTGGAGGTATCATGTTGTCTTCTTCATATTTCTTGTGTCCCTGCATTGATATCTGCATACCTGGTGAGATAGTTGCCTCTTGGTTTTATGGAGTAGCTGTCTTTGGGAAAGTCTTTTTCCTGAGGATGTGTTCTATAGTGTTGTTTAGGTTGAGTGTTTTGGTTTTGCCTCTGATTGGGGATAGTAGCCTGTGTCCCTGTGTGATTTCCTAGGTTGTAATCAATGGCAGTGGTGCTCGTGAGTGCCTTAGCCTTCCAGACAGACTGTTTGTGGTGGTAGTTGCACACCATTTTGAGACTTGGGGATCACTGAGTGGGCCAGTTATCTACCAGCTATGGGGCCAGACAATGGTGCTGGACCACAACCTTTGGGGAGCCTGCTGACCCAGGGGAGGAGGAAAAACACTCAAGTGGCAGAGGCTAGACGTGGCAACCTTTGGTCCTTGGTGGTCTTCCATTAAGCACAAAAGCCAAATCAGTGAACTTGGGACAGGTGTTGGGCTTTGCAGTGGCTAGGAATGGTGGCCTGCAGTTCCTGGGACACATCAGTCCATGTGCACCTAAAACTTTTCTGCTGCATTAATCCTGGAGCATATTGTGTGCTGTGTGGGTTTAGGTACCAGGGTCACAGCCCTTCCACTTAGTCTAGCTGAGGTGGTAGCTACAGCTGCCCCTGTGGGCATGATGAGATGTTGGTGGGATCTCAAGGGTGTGGAAATGTAGAGGCCATTGGTCCTCCAGGGAGGCTTCTCACTAGAATTGGCTCTGTTTTCAGAAAGGTGTCATTCAGTAGCAGTTTGAGTCTTGAAAGGTGTGGATTACTTACTTTGCATAAATTCCTTCCTTGGAGTTAGGCAGTTAGGAAGGTTTCAGAGAATTTCCTATACTGGGCTTGGGGCTGATGAGTTCCTCTGGGCCCCCAAGCTGCTAGGATTTCAGTCATCCATAGTAGTAATCTGGGTAGGGGGCCATTGGGAATCTCTCCCCCTTTTCTAGCAGTGGGGAATTTCTCTTGGCTCTGGCTACTCTTGACCAGGTGTTTCCCTTTTCTCTCTCTGTGTCATCTTGAGTTTCTATTTTCAGAAGGCTTCAAACATTTCTTTAGTGGAATCAATGTTTCTCCTTAGATCTTTCACTTGAAGTCATTATTTAATTTTTTTTTTAATTCTTTATAGAGGAGATGCGTGCTGAGTACCTCTAGTCAGTCATGTTGATCACTTTGAAATATTTTTTTTTGATAATTTGAACGTAAGCTGTTGTCACTTTGCCTCATTACTTCTAAATACATCAGTATTCAATTCCTAAAAAGCAGGGCACTTCCTGTATTAGTCAGAGAGTGAGAACAGGATTTGCGTAATGATATGAGGGGATAGGGGATGTGTTAGGGCAGTCAGCTCAGGGGGATAGGGGATGTGTTAGGGCAGTCAACTCACACAGTTATGTTAGCCTAGAAGTCCCACAAGGCTGTCTACAGCTGGAGATCCTGGATGCTAGAAACATGACTCAGTACAAGTGCAAAGACCTCAGAGGCAGGGAAGCCAGCATTGTAACATTCAGTCTAAGGCTGAAAGTCTGAGAACCTGGGGATCTGCTGCTGTAAGCCCTGGAGCCTGAAGACAGGTGAGCCTTGAGCTCTAATGTCAAAGGCAACAGAAGAAGTCTATCCTGCTCCTTCAAAAGATTCCATCCAGGGACCAGCAGTTAGTGTAATGGCTATGTCTCTGGACTCCCACGTAGTCGACTGTGGTTTGAGTCCTGGACCCGGTGGCTTAGAACTCTCGCCGGGTGCATGTGCATGCGTGCCCAAGATCCCGAGAGGAGAATGGAGGAGAAGGGGTTGCGGTGTGGCCATCCCCCCTGAGGGGTGATTTCTCACTTTCTGTCTCTATGTCTCTCTCTGTCTGTCTGACGAGCGCATGTGCCCTATAGCAAAAAAACCTCTCCAAAAAAAAAGAAAAAAAAAAAGATCCCATCCATAGTCCATACTTTTTCTCTCCAGACTCTTATTATATATTCTGGCAGGAATCCCACAGAAGAGATGCTGTGTTTTTCTCAGTGCATTATTTTGGGAAACACAGGATGCCTGTTTGTCCCATTAGTGGCAGGGCTGACTATTATTACTTGGTTAAGATGGTACATGCTGGGTTTCTTGACTGTGTGGTTGCTGAATAATTAATACACTGTTGATATGCAATTTGTGGGGAGATACTTTGAAGCTATGTAAATATCCTTTTTCTCATCAAACTTTTACCCACGGGTTTTATCATCCATTGATGTTTTCTGCCTAAATCATTTATGATAGTGGAATAGTCGTTTATGACTCCAACATCCCTTCCACACTTATTAGCTAGCGTTCTGCAGCAAGGGAGAGCTTTCCCTTTTCTCTTTTGTGTTCATTTATAAAAATAGATATTCACAAATATTTGTTTTATTCATTAGGTTATAATCTATTTCTGACATTATTTATTTATTTTTTGGAGATTTATTATTTTTTTCTATGTGCTTGCCAGACAGACAGAGAGACAGAAAGCAAGAAATCACCCCACCAGGGGTTATGGCCACACCACAAATCCTTCTCTTTCATTCTCCTCTCAGGATTTTGGGCATGCACACATATGCACCTGACATGAGTTTCAAGCTGCTGGATTTGGGACTTGAACCTCAGTTGACCATGTGGAAGTCCAGCACCTTAACCACTAGGCCACCTACTGGCCCCTCATTATTTATTTTGATTGTCACATTTGGTCAGTGAGATCCTCTTCATGCAGGTCCACGCCTCTGTATTCTTTTGACATGTCACTATCATTCTTTGAGTACTTCCTCACTTTCTGGTTCAATAATATGATCCAGAGTTACCTGTGCTTCCCCTGCCTCAGCCATGGAATTATTCATTTCACCAAGAAGCCATGTGGCCTTTTACTGGGAAATGGTATTTAGAAACTAAGATTGGGGTGCAAGATAAACCTTTATGTTGTTGTTTTTTGTTTTTGTTTTACCATGGAGTCATTTCTTATAGGCCCTTTCAGAAGACATGTATAGGAAATACATGTATATACACACATCCATGTATGCATACATGTGATGTCTATCTATCTCTCATAAAGATATTTGTTGATCCACTGATAGCTAAATACTATAGTAGACAGAATTTGAAAGGTGGCTTTTCTAAGATCCTTGTCTTGGTTATTCCATCAAACTTTAATGTAGGAATTGCTGTGAAGCAGTTTTACAGATGTAATTAAAGTCTTAAATTATTTGAACTTTAGATAAGATTATTCAGGTAAGCCTGGACTATTGCAATGAACCATTTAAAAGCAGAGTGTTTCTTCCATCTGGAAGCAGATGGAAGCCAAAAAGATCTAAAGCACAAGAAGGTTTGACCTACGGTTGTTGGCTTCAATATAGGTAGAGGGCCGCATGACAAGGAATTCAGCTGACCACGAAGAACTGAAGGTGCTTCTACTAACAACTAGAAAAAAAAAAGGGGGGGGGACCTTAGTCCTACAAATGAAAGGAAATAAATTCTTCCAATAACCTGAATAAGCTTGGAAGCAGATCCTTTCTCAAAGTCTTCAGACAAAAACCCTGTCTGACCAACACCTTGATTTTGGCCTTGTGATGCCCTCATTATCAGATGACAGGACTTGAGCTGCATTGTGGAAAACCCTTGATTCTTTAGGTCCAAATCTCTAAGATTAGAGACCTGGCCTGAGATGTAGAATGAAAAGCCATGAACACTTGTGAAGTAGGGAAAAACAAACATTTGTAAAGTAAGAAAAGATAAAGTTTTAATAGGAAAGTGAAGATTTTTAATAGAAAAGAAATACATCCTCATGCCTGAAAGGCATGCAGGTGGGCAGCTGCCAAAGAAGTACAACTAGAATGGGCATGGGGTTAGGTGTTACTTTTATTGTGAGAGGTGGTAATAAATACTGTGTCATCGGGAAAGTCATGATGCATTTTTGCACAGAAAAACATAGAAAAATTTGTCATGATTTTCCTGATGACCTAAGATTTGGCTGAGGAAAGTCTCTCATAGTATGGCTTCTTGGTTTGACTTCATGGGCTTTTTCCTGTGCTTGTGCATTTCTCTCTCAGGTGAAGGATTTAATGACCTAATCACCCAAGTCAGTGTGAACTTTGAAGATGCAAGCACCCATATTTGGATGAACTGCCCCTACTAGTTTATTGCCCCACTGGGAATCAGGATGTTGACCTAGCATCCCATCCCAGCACCAGCTGAGTGGGAGGAAGGCGTTTTTGCAGAGGGTCTAGGTGCAATTCCTGTTTAAGTTGTGATTGATAATGCATATGTCCTTCTATTATCTCAGGGCTACCCACTCATATCTGTCTGGCTACCTATCATACCGTAAGGCTAAAACCTCACTGAGCCATGTTGGATTTCTTACCTACAGAACTGTATACTAATAAATGGGTATTGTTTTAAACATTAATTTTCTCATAATTTATTACTACAGCAATAGAAAACTAACACAGATAGACTTGATATAAATATAAAATTGTAAGTTTAGACTAATTCTAATCCTGTATTACATGGTTTAGGGTTCTACTAATCCTTGCTTTTTCATACTTGTACCACCCCTCCTAAAGTTTATATCCAGATTCCCATCATCTTCAAGGTATTTACTTATTTGCTCAGTCCCCTCATAAGTACCCTTCACCTTGTGGATCATAGCTTCACTTGGCTCCACAGCACACAGGGTGACTGTGGGGAGTGTTACATTCAACCAGAATGAAGGTTGAGTGCCCCCTATCTTGACCTTCAGTAAATCTCACTACCTAGATAACTCCCAAACTCATCTCTTACCAGCCACTGTGGTCATATCAGCCAAGTTATCTCTGCCCAATAACCCCCAGAGGATTTATGTTTAAGCACATTCTGTTTTTTCTTACTGTTACTTCAGAGACCAATTCTTTGAGAGATAAATGGTAGATATGAATCACTTTCTATTCTAACAATATCATTATTGCCATTAAGTGGAACAGCACTTTACTGAGTCCCATTGTATTCACCCTTGTGTTAGGCGTTCTGAAACAATTCTAGATGAGGAATATAATGCCTCCTTTTAGACAGCCCTTTTATTGCATAGTGAGTGTGGAAGAATTATAATCCTAAATGGATAAATGAACTTTTACTTTGTCTGACACTGTTCTTCAATATCTGATAGACTCTCTTATCTAGTTTTAAGATTTTTTTCTTTGTAAGCAGTCTATGATATTGTAATATAAAAAATACAGCTTTGGTTTTTATCTCTGGTTCCTAGCACAGAGCTCCTCAAACCTGAGTGATAGAGAGGAGAGGAGCATCTTTGGTTTTTCATAGTAAGTGCCTTTGAACCTTACATGAGTTTATGCTAATGAGGATGATCTTGGAGAATAGAGGAGGGGGAGTTTGCCTGAGAAGCCAGTCATATGATCACCGCGTTGGAACTTTCAGCCTGACTCCCTGACCTTCAGAGAGGGAAGAAATCTGGAGAGTAAGATCAGTCATCAATGACCAATGGTTTAACCAATCATGCCTATGTAGTAGAACCTCCTAGTATATTTTTAGGGAGCACTTTATCCTTTCTTAATTCATATATGTGTACCTGGCATTCTTCACTAAACAACAGGATTTGGAGAGTTTCCAAGTTGGTGAACACATTGAGGTGATGAGAGGGTGGTATGTCTGGAGAAGGCATGAAGCTCCCTGCACTCATCCATACATCTTTGCCTGTGTTTTTCTTCCATATGACTTCCTGACTTGTGTCCTTTACAATAAAATAGTAACTGCAAGTAAAATGTTTCAGTGGAGTCTGTGAGGTATCATGGTAAATCGTCAGATCTGAGAAGGTGTTCATCGGAATCCCCGACTTATAGCCAGTAGATCAGAAGTGTAAATGGAAACCTGAGACTTAGAATTGGTGCCTAATGTGGCAGCTGTCTTATGGGGCTAACTTTGGTCTGCACTAACTGCAGGGGAGTTAATTTCAGAACTGAATTGTATTGGGTCATTGGAAAAGTCATGATGTATTTTTCAACACTTTTCTGTGCAAAAATATGTCATGACTTTTCTGATGACTCAATAGAATACTATGGGTTAGTATCCAAAAAAGTAGAGAGTCGGTTGGTATGAGAGACACCTCACTTACTTGGTATCAGAAATATTTTATGTGTAGAGAGAAACAGTTTTTTCTTTCTACAGCCCCATGTATTTATTAGGAACATATGTTCTGTGCATTTCTTCTTTTAGGACAGGGAGAGAGAAAGGAAGGGCTGGATTCAGGAAGATGTAAAACATAATAAGTTTTAATTATAATACACAGGTGATACACAGAATTTGTTTTGCTATTTAGTAGAAAAAGACCCCCTCTCTCAACATTAAATTTGGCTGAGAGACAATGACAAAATAATGATATATTCACCTCCATCTTGCAATAAAGGCAGGAAGAGCTTTCCATTTCAAATTTGTTTTGTTTTGTACCACATGTGGGTTAATTAGATAAAACCATGTCATGTGCCAGATTCAATCAGCCTGAAAATAATCAGAAAACCGCGTTTGGCATTGTTTATGCCGTTTTGGCTCAGACAGACAAAAGCACAAAATGTAAATTGGCTGCAGAAGACCACATATGTGTACTGGTGCCAGCTTTTTTTTCATGGGATTATCGCTAGCTGGCACCTGAGCTGCAGATGTTGCTCTGGGTGACCATTACACAAATCTACATGATGTAGACACCCATTTTCCTCGATTAGACAGTGGGCACCTCCATGAAGGACATTTATTGTATTACCTTTGACATAGTCCAACACTAGCTTGCCAGGTTGTGGCTGTCAGTCAACAAAAAATACATGCTGAAGATAGAAAATGAGCATGTACTTTCAATTGGCTTATTCCATTCCTTTAGGTTCATTTCTCACTTCTATGAATCGTGTTTAAGATTAGAAATAAAATCCTGAAATCATTCTTGAGCTATATTTTTGAATTTATTTTTAGAATTATTTATTCAATTTTATTTAGTATTGTTATTACTATTATTATTATTATTTTAGAGATTTTTGGGTATAGGGTGTATTCATTCACTGGAGTGAAAGAGAGAGACGACAAAGTGAGAAGTCACCCCCAGGGAGATGGCCATTCCACAATCACTTCTCCATTCTCCTCTTGGGATTTTGGACATGTATACATACCCTCCCAGCATGAGTTTTAAGCTGTTAGGTCTGGGACTTTAACCATGGTTGACTATGTGGGAGTCCAGTGACGTAACCAGTCCATCACCTGCTGGTCCCTCTTATTATTATTTTAAAATTTGTTATAAAGCACATGTGCTCACCAGAAAGAGGGAGAAAAAGAGAGAGAGAAAGAAAAAAAGTGAGAAAACAAGCCACCAGGTCCAGGACTTTTCTGTGCAAAAATATGTCATGACTTTTCTGATGACCCAATAGAATGCTACAGGTTGGTATCCAGAGGTGGAGAATCGGTTGGTCTGAGAGACACCTCACTCATTTGATATCAGAAATATTTTATGTGTAAAGAGAAAAAGTTTTTATCATGGTTATCCATGTGAGAGTCCAGCATCTTAACGACCATGCCAAAATCTTCATATTGTTGGTAGTTCAGTAAAATCTAGAGGGGAGAAGCCAGAACATTTCACTGTCTTCCTACCCTAAAGTGGTGTCTGTAGTGATCCAAGGGATAAATATTTTAGCAAATATTCAAGTAATTACATAGTGAGAAATAGTCTTTTTAAAAACCTAAATCAGGGATCAGCAGATGGCGTAATGGTTATGTTGCTGGACTTCCGTGTAGTCAACCACAGTTTGAGTCCCAGACACAGTGGCCAAAAATCCCAAGAGGAGAATGGAGAAGAGAAAGGTGATTTATCACTTTCTGTCTCTTTGTCTTTATGGGGAGCACACATGCCCTATAGCAAAAATCTCTCTTAAAAAAAAAAAAGAAAGAAAACCTGAACCATTTGATTGATGATAAAATCAAAGTGAGCTAGTTTTTTTCTTCTCTTTTTATTTATTTATTGGCAAGCAAATGAAGGATATTACTATGTACATAATTTTTAACAGAAAATTTTACATTCTTGGGTCTGTCTCCTTTTGCCTTCTCTTTTTGCTGCATAAACTGTCTGACATCAATGCATGTAGAAATAGGACTACACATTATTCTCCTTATATGCTTTTTTTGTAAATAATATTTTGTAGGATATTTTAGAACATGAGCTGGATGGTGACCATTCTTTTTGAAACTTCCTGGTGTCCATGTCTTCATTCTTTCCTGGCGTTTTATAGCCCTCTGGTTCCTATTTGTAATGTTTCCACCTCCACTCTTCATTCCTTGAGTCTTGGTGTCTACAGAGCCTAATCCTCTCTTGTTTTTACTCTACACTTCTCTAGCTCAGTAGTTGCCAATGGAAGAAATCTAAGAATCCCCTTGAATTCTTCGCTTTCTCATCTCTAACTCATTTCAATTCCAAATCTTCTTCTTATTTATTTATTTATTTATTTATTTATTTATTTATTCTTTTTAAAGAGAGACTTTTCCTATCGGGCATGTGTGCTTGCCAGAGAGAAAGAGAGAATTATTCACCCCCCCCCCCAGGAGAAATGCCCATGCTGCAGTCCCTTCTCCTCCATTCTCCTCTTGGGATTTTGGGCACATATGTACACATGACCAACATGAATTTTAAGCCTTTGGGTCCGGGACTTGAACTATGACTGACTATGTGGAAGTCCAGCAACATAACCATTATGCCCTCTGCAGGTCCCAATTCCAAATCTTCTTGAAGTTTTCTCCCTTTACCAAATAGTTTACTCCTTGGATCAGTTGAAATGCCTTTTTGGTAAGTACAGAAAAACTAACTAAATCTGGCTTAAAAGTAAGGCGATGGTTTCCTCAACAAGTTAGTACATTTAAAAAGGTAGAGAAAGGAGTTTCATTTGATTAAATTAGACTAATGTGGCACAACGATCTACGGCTATGAATAAACTTTGTTTGGACTGTGACATGAACAAATCAGCTATTAAAAAAGTTTCTGGGACCAACAGTTAGCATAATGGCTATGTTGCTGGACTCCCATGTAGTCAACTGTGATTCGGGTCCCAGACCTGGTGGCTTAAACTCACTCCAGGCGTATGTGCGTGTGTGTCTAAGATCCTGAGAGGAGAATGGAAGAGAAGGGATTGCGGTGTGGCCATTCCCCCCGGGGGGATGATTTCTCGCTTTCTGTCTCTTTGTCTCTGTCTTTCTGGTAAGCGTACATGCCCTATAGCAAAAACCTCTCAAAAAAAAAAAAGTTTCCTATAACATTAAAGGAAATTTGAATATTAACTGGATATTAGATAACAAAGGGTTATTTAGATATAACAATAATTTTTGTTAAATGCCAGAAAGTTAGAAAATGCCCATGTTTAGCATAGGAATGTATATGGAAATATTCAGAATGAAATGTCTTGATTTGGTTTAAAGTACTTCATCAGAAAAAGGAAAATTGATGAAGAATTGTGGCAGAATCTTGACATATAGATTTTTGAAATGTGAGGATTCATTATACAATTCTTTGTTTTTGATTTTTTTATTTATTCAATTTTAAATAATTATTTTATTTTTATTTACTCATTCATTTATTTTTTAATTTGACCAGAGAGAGACAGAGGTTGAGAGTGAGAGAGAGAGGAAGTGAGAAAGCAAGCCACCAGATTCAGGACTCGAACCCTGGTTGGCCATGTGGGAGTGTCCAGCGCCTTAACCACCACGCCACCTGCTGGTCCCAATTCTTTCTTTTTTAAATGCTTAAAGTTTTGGGACCAGTAGTTGGAGTAAAGGCTATGTTGCGGGACTCCCATGTAAGTTGACCGTGGTTTGAGTCCCAGACCTAGTGGCTTAAACTCATGCTGGGCACATGTGTGAGTGCCCAAGATCCCGAGAGGAGACTGGAGGAGAAGGGATTGTGGCATAGCCATCCCCCCTACGGGGAGATTTCTCGCTTCCTGTCTCTCTGTCTCTCTCTGTCTTTCTGGCAAGCACACACGCCCTATAGCAAAAACTTCTCCAAAAAAACAGCTTAAATTTTTATCTTCTTTATTCCTTTTTCCATTTTATTTCTCTTCTTTCTTTATTTCTCTCTCTCTCTCTTCTGTATTTGAATTTTATAGTACATGTGTGTTATTTTTGGCAGAGCCTCACTGTGTTGTAATTCCCTTGCCTCAGGCTCCTGAGTAGCTGGAGCTACAGGTACAGGCTACTGTACCTGTTTTGTTTTTGTTCTTTAGGTTGGGTGAGGAATCAAACCCAGGCCTCCCATGTGGTCTCAGTCTCCCAAGCAGTAGCACCCAGTGCACACTACTGCAGTTGGGCCAAACGCTTAAATTTTAAATAAGAAATTAAAGAAAAACCAAAATAAAGTAAATTTTTACTGTCATAACTAAAAAGCTCAGGGCTGAGAAAGACTTTACATGAATCTTCATGTAATAATTAAACAATATCATCAAGGACTTAGTTTCTTTTTAATTTCCTTATAGCGTTTGGTAGTGGTTGCTTCATCCTAAGACTATTTCTTAGTGGTAGAGGACCCTATATCCTGGTTTGCTAGCCAGTCTCAATTATATCTATTCTTCTAATGTAATTATTTATAGCACTATCTTCCCTTCAAATGTGACCTTATATTGGATAATAAATTAAATAATCACCTTAATTCATGGTTGTTAAGTGACTGTCAACCACACTTAGAGCTTCATGAGTCTCTATTCATGTTCAGTTGAAGGGAGAAGAAGCTGCTCTCCCAGAAGCACTCAGAAAATCCTTCTTGTAACCTCTGTGTACAAGAAGAGCAAAATGTCCTCTCATGACATAAACATTGGTTGGGTTGGGACAATCAGGACCCACTAGGAGAGAAGAGGATAGAGTCAAGGTTGGGTCCTTAGCAGGAGGGGACAAAAGGGGACACAGATGGGGAGAAACCTATAAAGATCACTCCACTTCTAGCCATGTTCCCTGCCACTGCCCTAGTTTAGGCTTGAGCATCTCTTAGACTATTCCAATAACGTTCTTGCTGACTTTCCTCCTTTACTTTCATCCTGTCACTACCAGAATAATCTTCCTAGCATGTAGATTTGATCATGTCACTACCAAATTCAATGTTTTTTGATGTCTTGCCTCTACCTATAAAATAAATTCTAAATGCTTTATTTATCATATAAAGTTGTCCACTAGCTGGCCCTTGTCTGGTTATCTGTCTACCCTCATCCATTTTCATTTTCTTCTTTATACTTTCAACATTAGCACAACTGAGTGACTTGTGACTGGCTCATTTTTATCATGCTAGCAAATTTATATTCATCCTTCCATTGTCAGCTTGAGTGCTTAGCTCCTGATTCCTTTGAACATTTCAGGCACCTTTTCTTTTTGTGACAACTATGCTTTGTTATATAGTAAAGCCTCTTTTCTGATCAGACCAGGGTAGTGGTTGGTAGTTTAATTGAAAAATCAACTAAAACTGGGATCATAACAATAACGAAACATTCTTAAAATATATATTTAAACATCATATATAAATCACTGTTTCTCAACTTATTTTTTATTATCTAAGGAATTTTTAAAGATTTTTTCCCGTAATAACACTCCCCACAATTCTATGAAATTTTAGTAGTGTAACAGACCCATTGTATGCTTATTCATATACTCTGTGTGTATACGCTGGGCCAAGGCCTTTTACTTGGATATGGCTTCTCTGATTCAGTTCTGCCCCAGATTTCTTCCACACTGATAATACATCCTCTATAATTCCAAATTTGATTTTGTTTAAAATGAAGGAAGAATGACATTTCAAAGGCAAACTGAGGGACTGGCCCTGTACCCTAGTGGCTAAGAGAGCTGGGTTTTATACGGTCAAACACAGCACAAATCTCAGCCCCAGCAACTTGAAAAACATAGTGGGTGCACGTGCTTACATGCCTCAAATCCCAGCAGATAGAGAAATGAAGGTGAAGGGGTTGAAATGTGACTATGCCCAATTGGGGGATGCTTTCTCCCTCTCTCGCTTGGTCTCACTCTCTGGTGAAAGCACATGCCCTCTGGCAATTAAAAACAAAACCAATAGGAGTATAAAATCACATTCGATATTTGTGATTCTCTTCCCATGCCATGTGACAGATTTTTTAAGTAACTTGCTTTTATTAAGTTGTTCAAAGGCATTTAGTTTTATTTATTTATTTATTTATTATTTATTTATTTTGGAGAGGTTTTTCTTACAGGGCACATGCACTCGCCAGAGAGACAGAGAGAGACAGAGAGACAGAAGGTGACAAATCACCCCCTAGGGGGGATGATCATGCCACAATCCCCTATCCTCCATTCTCCTCTCTGGATCCTGGGCACACAAACACACATGCAGAGTGAGTTTAAGCCACCAGGGACTCGAACCATAGTCTACTACATGGGAGTCCAGTGACATAGCCAGTATGCCAACTACTGGTCCCCTAGTTTTATTTTTAACGAAAAAAAAATTTATAAAAACAATTTTTCCTCTCTACACACATATGTACACTACAAATGTACAAAGAAATAAATAGACAAAAGAGGTAGTATAAAGAAAATAACTACTACTAATAGAATTTAGTAGATGTTAAGCAGTAAGAGCATGACAAAAGTTAACTCAGTTAATCCTTAGAAGACTGGTACTATTGTTATTAGTTACTCTACTAATGAGAAAACTGAGACAAAACAGAGAAGTCGACCTTTTTTTTTCTTGCCACAAGTCTTTTAAACCCAATTTTAGAACAGAGTTTTACTGAGATGTTTCTAAGGTGTATTGGGTTGTCAAGAAAGTCATGACACATTTTGCATAGAAAAACACAGAAAAATACCTCATTGACTTTCCCCATGACCTGGTATTACCAAAGTCTGCCTTTTACGAAGCCTATTGAACATATTGTAATCTGTCTTTGAAGTGGTATAACTAATAAAAATAGGCCAATGAAAAGTTAAGGCGGCCTCCTTTTTGGGTTTCACACACAGCATTCTACATTCTCATGGAAGCTAGAAAAGTGAATTTAGCTAAATCAGGAAAAAAATCCTCGTGGGGAAATAGACTGTCAGTGTTCTGGTTTGCATCCTTCCTTTGTTGGTGAGGGGAAGTTTATCAAAGAACCAAAGACAGTATTGAGTAGTCTTGGTGGATGAGAGATTTTTTTCAAAACTGGCTCCTTCTGAGGGAGTATATGCTCAAAGCCGCAGTGGGAAGGGGGTCAGTCAAGTCTGCAATCTGTTCTAAATAGGTTGGGGTTTGAGTTGAAATGGAAGTTCACATTCCCTCCATCTTTATCCTCTCCCCTGGCCAGTTTTTTTCTTCCCCTTTTTCTGGCTTCTCTTCTAGAAACTCTGCTCCAGTTCTTGATTAGCTGCCCTAATAGGAACTGCAGTTGACTTGGGGTCTTGCTCTAATTGCTCACTTGCTCCAAGTTAGCAGCCTGGTACTTACAGGGCCCAACTTCTAAGATACACCACAAACCTCCGGTAGACTATAAACTGTAAGAAATCAGAGAGCTTATTTGCTTGCATTACACTATAGGTCCAATGCCTATAAAGTGCCTGATACCTAACAGATGATCAATAAATACTTACTGAATAAAAGAATGAATGGGTGAATGAAATGACTATAGGCCCCAATCCAATTCATTTGCTTAGCTCACCAGTGTTTTTCATAAATGTAGATTCGTTTAATGAAAATAAATTTTATAGGGAACCAGCAGTTAGCGTAATGGCTATGTCGCTGGACTCCCACGTAGTCGACCGCGGTTCGTGTCCCGGACCCGGTGGCTTAAAACTCACGCCGGGCACGTGTGCGTGCGTGCCCAAGATCCCGAGAGGAGAATGGAGGAGAAGGGATTGCGGCGTGACCATCCCCCCTGGGGGGTGATTTCTCGCTTTCTGTCTCTATGTCTCTCTCTGTCTGTCTGGTGAGCGCACGCGCCCTACAGTGAAAATCTCTCCAAAAAAAAAAAAAGAAAAGAAATTTTATAATAAGATCACGTCTTTAAAGAATCCTGGAGCGTTTTTTACCCTGTCCTATGTGCCATCTTTTACATTTGTGTTTAATTCCAGTTGAAATTTCTAGCCTTCTTCCTCTTCTATCTAGAGAAAACCTTATCCATTCTTTACTGATCATCTTAATGGCTTAAAGCCTCCAGTAAACCTTCTCTGGTGACTGCTGTTAAAAGGTAGCCATTCCCTCCTGTAATCTTCAATAGCACTAAGGTTATAACTCTCTTTGTAAGGGCATTGTACAAATTGCTTCCATATCCTTTTTTTTTTTCATTTTATCCTTACAACTTCTGAGACAGGATGTTGGACAAACGTTACTTTCCTACAGATAATAAGAAAGTTGAGAGGTTAGTGGGTATGTTCAGGGACACAGACCTGAAAATGATGGCTGTATAAGCAAGAATTTAGGTCTCTCTCTTCCCTGCTCAGTTCTTTTTACACTGCCTTACAGTGCCTGTGTTCCTGTGTTCTGGTATACATTATTATCACTCTATCAATATTACTTTCCCTCATAAATGTAAATTCCGTCAGGATCTAATCTCTTAAGAGTGCTAATTCTTTTAAAACTTTCAATTCAGGTATAGGGAAAAAAAGATTTTTCTTCTTGTAAACTGATCTTGCAATGGGTGTATAGACAAAAGAGCTGCCAAGTCGGTATAAGAGCTGGCAGACACTACTAGGGCTTCAATGGTTAGTTAACTTTTGCTCTGAAATGCTTTACTTGAACATTAACAATAAAAGTGGGTCTTTCTATAGCCAAGTCAGCACAAAACCAGTTGTAGGGAGTGACATTTATTTAATTGCTTACAAATTCTTCTTTGTAACTTCATTTTAGATGCAGCCATTCTTGGGGGGGGAGGATAGCTAAAGTAAGCAAATTGCTCCTGCAATTGCCCTTCTGCATGGGAGAACTGTGGCATTAAACCCAAATGTGATCAGTAGCTGGAGGTGGAAAGGCACAGGGAGGTCAAGAACCCTAAGGCTGGTCTTCAGATACTATCTACAGACTTTCCTGACTGGGAGTCTGATGAAACCAGCGTCACACCATAAGGTTTAAAGGTCAGGGCCTCGAGGCACCTGGGAGCGGGCCAAATCTACCACGTAGTGCCCCAGGAGGACTAGTGTTGGTTATGGGCCTGCCAATCTGAATTTAAAAAAAAAAAAAAAAAAAAAAAAAAAAAAAAAGAGTGTACACATCCGGGAGCTCTCCACCCAGTGTGACCCCGAGCATTGATGGGATCAGTAGACCAGATCGCCTGAGGTTACGCTTTCACACCCACAGCGAGTCGAACCGCTGAACTCGCCAGAGGAACCCGTCCTAACTAGTTTGTCCCTGCGGTCGCCCCGTAGGTCGTGTCGCCACGCTCTGCGTCTTCCAGGGCCTCATTGCCATGGCTGCCCGTGGTGGCGTCGCCCCCGCTGGCGAGGCTCTGCGTTACGCTGAGTACTCGCCGCCCTCGGTCAAACGGCCCGACGCGGAAATCGATCAGGGACTGGTGAGTCCCCGCCTTCTCCGCTGGCGCCCCCTACTCCCCGCCTCGCCGCTCTGTACCCTCCCTGCCCCTGGAACTCCTTCTGTCCGCCCTGGTTCACCGCCTCTGCCTTACTGCTGGCTTGGCCAGTGGAGAGGCGGCTCCGGGCCGGGCTTTGATTACCAGGAGGGGGAAACAGCAGATCTGAGGGTCCCTGTCTTCTCTGGGAGTTTCCCGTCCCGTGGGGGACACAGTCTAGGAAATAGGCAGTTGCAGATCGTGTGATATGTGGATTCGCTTATCATGGAGGAGACCCTTACCCAGCCTTGTGGGGATGTGATGGGGCCAGGGAACGCTTCTTGGAAAAAGCGATGGTTAAAAATTAAAATGTGAAGAGATAGAACAGTTAACCCAGCGAAGAGAAGTGTTTCAGGCGCCAGTAGTAGGATCTCAAAGTCTTGGTGAGAAAAAGAGCTTGGTTGAGGGACCAGCAGTTAGCGTAATGGCTGTGTCGCTGGACTCCCACGTAGTTGACCGCGGTTCGCGTCCTGGACCCGGTGGCTTAAAACTCATTCGCCGGGCGCGTGTGCGTGCATGCATGCCCAAGATTCCAAGAGGAGAATGGAGGAGAAGGGATTGGAGAAGGGATTGCGGCGTGACCATCCCCCCCTGGGGGGTGATTTCTCGCTTTCTGTCTCTATGTCTCTCTGTCTGGCGAGCTCACGCGCCGCCCTATAGAGAAAACCCCTCCAAAAAAAAAAAAAAAAAAAAGCTTGGTGAAAACCCGCAAGTTGCAGTAGTTTATTCAGGCACCAGTGTAGAGCTGGGAAAGAAAATGTCTGATAGAAACATTATAGCTGCAGATGTATTTTTAAGTTTTCTGTATCCACATTATAAAGTAAAAAAAAAAAAGGTCATATTCATTTCAATGGTATTTTATTTAACATGGTGTAAGCACAGTGTTTCAACGTAATTAACGTAAAAAGTTATTGAGAGTTTACATTACTTTTTTTTTTTTACTTGTCTTTGAAACCTAGTGTGTAGTTTATATTTACAGCACATCTCTATTTGATCTAGCCACATTTCAAATGCCCAATAGCCACAGGTGGTTAACGGCTACCTTATTGATTAATGGTGATCCCAGAAGTCGAGCAGAAAATAGAACATCTGAAGCATCTGCCAAGTTATGTGGAAGAATAGAGATGCCTCATTTTGATGAGTTTTAGGCAAAGGAGTGACAGGTTGGGATATTATAAAGTTCTTTCAGTCTATGTAAGAATGGGTTAGATGGAGAAAGCCCAAAAATAAGGCCGTTTTATCCTTTTCTCACTCCACATTCCATACCATCCTACCCACAACAAGATATCTTGCCTTTCGAAGCACTGCGCCTGTCCAAATTCTAGTCATATATCATCTTGTGATATCTTTTATGTTTACCTATTATTTTGCAGTGTTTTCATAAATTTCTAATAGCAGAGACTAGATATTTACTCTAGAAAACACTCAATTTGTGAGCACCCAGTTATCCTTACTTAAATTAACTGATACCTTTTTGAGGTAGAGTCAGATGGGCTTGCCTGGGAAGTTTCAAAAAGGAAGTGTACTTTCTTGAAAGGAACATTTCTTGAGCATTTCTAGAGCCATGTACCTTGTACTGTCCTAGGATCTTGAAGTGGTCAGTGAACAAGGCAGACTAAAACTCTGAAGTAGTAAACTTTTTGAGCTCCTACTGTGCCTGATTCATCTCTTAGGATAACCTGTTTGAAGAAGGTCCTTTTTTTTTTTTTAGTTTCTTTGCCATAGGGCATGCATGCTTACTGGAGAGAGGCAGAGATAGAGAGAAAGTGAGAAATCACCCCCAGGGGTCATGGCCACACCTGGCCACACCCAAAGTCCAAAGAAAGGCCTTTTTAATTCTCACTTAAGAAATAAGATAGATAAAGGCAAGGTCTAAATACCATGTCATACAACTTCTGTATGCTTCTGTATGTGCATGTATGTATTTCTATTTGTTCATGAGTGTGTAAAAAAGTTTATGGAAAATAAGTATTATGGGAAAAAATGCATGGATTTCAAAAAATTTTTTTTCACCAAAATAAACCCATACTGTAATTCTACCTTAAAAAAAAAAAAAAGAAGTAAGATAGAGACAGTGAGACAGAAAGTAAGAAATTGCCCTCAAGGGAGGATGGCCACACTATAATCTGAAGAAAGTCTTTTTTATCTCTCACTTCAGAAATAAGAATGGTGGTCAGGACCAGCAGTTAACGTAATGACTTTGTCGCTGGACTCCCATGTAGTCGACCGTGGTTTGAGTCCCGGACCTGGTGGCTTAAAACTCACACCGGGCACATGTGCGTGCGTGCCCAAGATCCTGAGAGGAGAATGGAGGAGAAGGGATTGCGGCGTGGCCATCCCCCCTGGGGGGCGATTTCTCGCTTTTTGTCTGTCTCTCTCTGTCTCTCTGGCAAGCGCATGAGCCCAATAGCATAAACCTCTCCAAAAAAAAAAAATAAATAAATAAATAATGGTGGGGGGCCAGCGTGTGGCATAGTAATTGGAGTGCTGGATCTCCACATGGCCAATTGCAGTACAAGTCCCAGACCTGGTGACTTGAGAATCACTCAGTGTGTGTGCACGCGTGTGATCAGAATCCCAGGAGAATGGAGAAGGGATTGCAGTGTAGCCATCCCCCCTGTGGGGGGGTAATTTTTGTTTTCCCTCTTACCATCTCTCTCTGTCTCTGTTTAGGGAGTGCGTGTACCCTAAGGCAAAAACTTTAAAAAAAAAGAATGGCCTGACCCATGGCACAGTGGTAAAATAACTAGATCCCAAACAACCGACTGTGGTTTGAATCTTGGCCCTGGCATCTCGAAAAACATGTTGGGTGCCCGTGTGCACGCTGGGTGTGTATGCATGCACTTCCCAAAATACTGGTAGGATGAAGAAGAAGTCACTGTGGCATCATTACACCCCGCTGGAGTTGCTTTCTCCCTCTTTCCATCTCTGTAAGTGCCCATACCCTCCAGCAATTGTAAAAACCAAACCAAACCAAACAGGACAAGTTGTAAGGATTATTCACCTAATAAATGACAGACCTAGGATTCCAAAACCTACACTCTTCACTATGACTTGCTGAATCTTTAGAAATAAGCCTTTCTGGATAGGATGTTATGTCTATAATATAGCCGCCTAAGATTAGGAAGAAGAAATCTCTTTATATAGAGAGTTGTAAAAATCTCAGTAGCAGGTTGATTTGTAAGGCAGTTGGGAGCTTTGTGGTATTTTGAAGGTAGAACTAATATTGGTGATTTTTTTTTTTTTTTTTTTTTTTTTTACATCTGGGGGTATTTTTACCAGGAAGAGAAGAGAGTATATAGAATCCAAAATTTCAGTTAGAAGGCATATTTATTAGTCCAGGCACGTGAAGGCTAAAGTATAGGCCAGCGATTCTCAATTCTATCCTAGTGCTCCTTTTTTATAACACATATATCCCAGTGCTCCTTTTTTATAACACATATTTTGAAAAGTCTCTTGTAATTTCCCGAAATCCTGAACGAACATTCATAGTCAATAAAACCTACCAATAAACATAATTAACAAAAACCAACATAATGTTCTGATTGAAACATAAATAAAGGTAAACTAAGTATTTTATTAGAAAGTAATATATTGTTTATAAGATGTAATGATGTGATCATTAATTGCTGGCACACACAGAATTATTGTGTATGTGACAGGTAGAACTGCAGATTGATTATCAGGCGCGTTATACTGACGTCTCAAATACCAAAAGGGCCATTGTTTTTGACAAATTGATTTTTCCCAAGTGGTGTACAATTTGTGGTAAAGTTTTGAACAAAATAAAGTTGAATCTTTCAGTTTACATGTAGTTGCATTTGTGGAAAAGTCGATCTGTACTAAAACAGTGCAAAATGATATAATTATATTTATTAAAATTTTGAATTAAGATCATCATAAATAGACTTTTCACCTGTCCAGTGAATCTTTTAAAATCTTGAGGGATGTAGATCTCTGTTGTGCAAGGCTGTCTCATACATTGCTGGGAACAGTAGGCCCCTCATCCCCACCCTATTCAGATTATTATACAAATAAAAAGGACATCACCGATTTTTCAGAATGTCCCCAAGAGGCTGTTCTGCTTCTGTTGGGAATCATAGGTCCAGGCAATGACTGAGTATGAAGTAGAAGATTGTTGATAACTTTGGGGAACTTGAAAGTACTGTAAGCAATGGGAAATTGACAAGGGTAACTTTTAGGAAAGAAAAAATGGCCTAGATAAACAATATTCTCATCAATTTTATTGGAAATGGTGGAAGATAATGTTTATCAAGGAGTTTTAAAAAACTTTCATACCTTTTTATTTATTTATTTTAAGACAGGGTCTTACTATATCATGGTCCTCTTGCTTCAACCTCCTCACTGTGATGATAGGCTACTCTTTTTTTTTTTTTTAAGATTTTGTTGCCCAGGCTCATCCTCAAGCTCAGAATCATCCTGCCTTAGCCTCCTCAAGTAGCTGGGATTCCAAGTGTATGCCTCAGTACCCAGCCTTTAGGTTAGACTGGGAATTGAACCTGAGCTTCATTCGTGGTGCCAGCCTATTGAATTATGCCTTAGTAGCTCATGATCTGTGGCTCTGCCCCTATCATTTTGTATAACTGTGATTTATTTTAAGCTTTTATGAAATAAAATTCTGCTATTGCATTTGTTAAATAACCTTTTTTTTCCCCCAGCTTCCCTTTTGAGACTAAGAATTAATGTTCAGTAGGATATTTAGGAGATTAAAAGATAAAAATGTAGGCAAAATACATACATAGTACCAGTACCTTGAGTGAAATAACATTTTACCAGTAATTGTTTAATAGAGGTTATGGTCAAATTTTGCTTTAGCAAAGCTGGTTTTCATGTAAAGCAGATGAGAAATGTTAAGGTTAGAAAAAGTTATCAAGGGGATCAGCAGATGGCATAATGGCTACTTCACTGGACTCCCATGTAGTTGACCATAGTTTGAGTTCCAAACTTGGAGGCTTAAAACTTACTCTGGGCACGTGTGTATGCGTGCCCAAGGTCCCAAGAGGAAAGTGGAGAAGAAGCGATTGTGGCGTGGGCATCCCCCTGAGGGGTGATTTTTCTGTTTCTCTGTATCTCTCTGGCTTTCTGGCAAGCACATGCACACTATAGCAAAATAAATAAATAAATAAATAAAAATAATTAAAGTTCTAAGGCCAGCAGGTGGTGTGGTGGTTAAGGTGCTGGATTATCACATAGCCAACTGTGGTATGAGTCCTGGATCTCCAGCCTTGAGAAAGATGCCAGGCACATATGTGTATGTGCCCAAAATCCCAAAGGAAAATGGAAGAGAAGAGTGTTTGGCCATTTTCTTGGGGGATGATTTTTCATTTTCCTTCTCTGTGTCACTCACTGTCTCTCTTTGGTGAGTGCACATACCTCTGGCAAAATAAGCAAAAAACCACAAAATTATCAAATTTTTAAAGCAGTTTGAATTAAATTCAATTTTCAACCTTTTAATTTCCAATACTTTTCTGAAAAATGTAATTTAGATAGTTTAACATCAGAAAATTACCTACAGATATGTTTTACTGTAAATAAACTTGATATATAGAAGCTAAAACTTATCAAACAAATTAATCAAGTGTGTGCTCATTACTAATAATTTTACTATTTTTCAATTGTTGTGTTGCTGGAAAAGTCATGATCTGCCTTTTCCATGTTTTTAATGCAAAGATGCATCATGACTTTTCTGACAGCCCAATCTAATGTATTTAAAACATATTTCAACATATTTTGAAGCTTTCCTTGGCAATCATATGAATTAAGTACTGTACATCCATATTTTAAATTTTGTCTGATTATTTTTTCACGCTGTTCCTTATACCGTAATGGGGACTAGAATGCTATATGCGGACATTATGCTAAACGAAATAAGCCAGACAGACAAAGACAAACTCTGTATGATCTCACTTTTCTGTGGAATCTGAAAAAGAACAACTTGTAGACACAAAGTTGAAAGTTGCCAGGATCTGAGATGTTGGTCAAAGGGTACAAACTTTCTGTTCCAAAATGGTAAGTTCTGGAGATCAGATGTACAGTATGAAGACTGAAGTTACTAATACTGTATGATATACTTGAAATTTGTTGAAAGTAAGTGTTCTTACCACACAAATACAAACAGTCACTGTGTCAATTATGCCTCAATAAAACTAGAATTAAACAAACAAAAAAGAATGTCCGATCCATGGAAGGGACTCCGTTTGTTCTCTGGTATGTGTTCCCAGGGTGTATAATGGTGCCTGACACATGGTAAGCATTCCAAAAAACAAATTGCTGAATGTATGAATGTTATGCTCAAATGGGGAGGAGTGAGAGCTTTCTTCTCAGTGAATGAGGCTAGTAAGAGTTTCCATTCATCTCCCAACGAGCCCTTCAAACAAAAATAAAAGTTCAGCTTCTGTAAAATATTATTGATTGTATGTAGTCTCTCTCCAGACATGCTGATTATCATCTGTTCTCTGTCTGGAATAATGTCATCATCACTTTCACTTTCTCTTGTATTCCAACATTCATTAGTTACCTCGTCTGATCTCTAATTTGTTCTTACTCTCCTTTCCCGTTGTTGTTCATAGTTTTCAGTCATTTCTCATCTGGCTTACAGTAATAGTCTGCAAAAACAGATCTCTTTGCTTCTAGTACTTCATGGTTTTTTTTCTTTTTATCCCCCAAGGTAGAGCGTCACCATGTTTGGATTCTCTGCCTCAGCATCCTGAGTAGCTGGGTCTACAGATGCACAACTGGCTCTGGCTTTTAGCGTGACCCTGGAATCAAACCCAGGCCTTTCGTGTGGCCTTATCTTGCTGAGTAGCACTGCCTACCGGTAGTATTCTTGTGTCTGGGTCTATTTGTGATTACTTTCCTTTTTTTTTTTTTTCTGGAGAGGTTTTTTGCTGTAGGGTGCATGCGCTCGCCAGAAAAACAGACAGAGACAGAGTGACAGAAAGCAAGAAATCACCCCCAAGGGGTATGGCCACCCTACAATCCCTTCTTCATTTTCCTCTTGGGCTCTTAGACACGCACGCACATGCACCCAGTGTGAGTTTAAGCCACTGGGTCCAGGACTTAAACTGCAGTTGACTACATGGGAGTCCAGCAATATAGCCATTACACCAACTGCTGGTCCCAGTACTTTCCTTTTGTTAAACTTGATACTGTCATCATTTTTTTTTTCCCTGCAATGCAGACTTAATAATGATGCCATTCATTTGTATGAATTGACCATGGTCTATGCTTTTTTTCAGTAGCCTGCAGTCTTTGTGTACTGACTCCAAACAGCTTATCCAGCTGCATTTTCCATCCTCTGCACTGCACTGTACCCTATGCTGTAGTTACATTGGATTTTCCTTGTGGAATTTCATGCTGCTTCAGCTTGACCATAGCTTTCGCTTCTGTATACAGTTCCTTGCATAGCACATTCCTACTCATTTTCTCAGACTCAGCTTACTGATATGAAACTTTTCTGGACCTCGCATCCTCTTCCCCCTTAGAAGAAAGTTGTTTCATCCTAAGTATTTCCTTATATCCAGTTTTATTATAGCATTTGTTATACTGTACCCAAATTTTTGTCTGTTTCTATAAAAACCTAAGGCATAAAATCCTCAGGGCAAAAACTTCTGTTTGTTAATATTTTAATTTGTTGTAGTGTCCCTGTGTACTCACCCCAGGGGAGGATGGCCACTCCACAGTCCTTCTCCATTCTTTTCTTGGGATTTTGGGCATGCATGCACACACACCTTGTGTTTTTCAAGCCTCTAGGCCTACAACTTGAACTGTGCTGTTGGCTGTGTGGGATCAGGCCACCATATCTCTGGCTGGCCCAGGTTAAAAACTTTTATATGCATCAGTGATTGGCTTTGAATTGACACATGGTAGTCACTTAATTTTTATTAAACACCCATTAACTTATATTATTACTGAGTGACTTAATAAGTAAGTGTGGATGTTTGATTAGAATAGTCTATTGCTACATGTGTTTTCTCCTGAAGGGTTCTCTTACACGTTAGCCTCTAAGGGTGGTTTGCTCATGACTGGTTCCTCAGAATTTAGCACAGAGTCTGGCATATGCTAAGTATGTCTGCATAGTTTTATGATAAATGCTACATAAATATTTATTGAATGAGTAAACAGTCTCTATCCTTCCTCTCTCTGTTACAGCTTCCGCCCTCATTTGGAGGTGGAAGAATAAGTTTTTTCTTAATTTCCCTCTGTACAACTATTGTCTATCTTAAACCCAAATGTTGCAGTCTCAAAATAGAAGTTTTCACACTTTATAACACTTTCAGGCAATTTATGTTTATCTAGAAGGTTATTTACTACTTACGGTGTTTGAGAGAATAAAATGCCTTAGGGAATTTGTAAACAATTTTGTTACCTTTTTTTTTTTTTTAACTCCAGCAGTAGCAGCCATGATGGAGTGGGCTGTTTTCCCACATTTGAGAAATTTTTTGATTCATGGGAGTGGAACATTTAAAATAATTTTTCTGTTTTCTCTCTCTCTCTCTCTCTATCTTTTTTTTTTTTTTTCTGGTGGATATTGAATTCTAGATGATGGTAATAGATACCTGAGTTGGCCCACTTTTTGACTTGCTGGCATTATTTAAATAATGTTCCTTCTCTTTTGTGAAATCTGTCTTTTTAACTAAAATTAGGTATTCTTTATAAGCAGGGAGTAAGTTTTGTTTTTTTTTTTAAAGAATTATTTAACTTTATTTATTTATTTAAATATTACCAGAGAGAAATAGAGAGAGAGAGAGCAAGTGAGCGAGCAAGCCACCCTCCAGGTCCAGGACTCAAACCACAGTCCGCCATGTGGGAGTCCAGCGCCCTTGACCACCATGTCACCTGCCAGCCCTGACAGGGAGTAAGTTTCAAAGGTCTTCATTCTCTCATTTCCCAGCACAGTACGAGGCACATACATGGTGCTGTTCCATAAATCTTTGTTTCTCAATTAAATTAAACATATGAAACAACTGGCTTGGAGAAAAATAGAGGACTAGAGAAATGTTTTTGTTTTTGTTGTTTTTTTGTTGGAGAGGTTTTTGCTACAGGGCGCATGCGCTCGCCAGAAAGACAGAGACATAGAGACAGAAAGTGAGAAATCACCCCCCCAGGGGGGATGGTCACACCGCAATCCCTTCTCCTCCATTCTCCTCGGGATCTTGGGCACACGCGCCCACGCACATGCACCCGGCGTGAGTTTAAGCCACCAGGTCCGAGACTCGAACTGCAGTCAACTACATGGGAGTTCAGCGACATAGCCATTACACTAACTGCTGGTCCCAAAGAAATGTTTTATAGAGTGATGAACTGACAACCTTAAGGAATAAACAGAGTTATATAAATGGGACTATTCCTCTTTGATTTTTTTTTAATGATCGAGTGAGGCCTATAATATAAGTGTCTAAAAAGTGTTCATGAGCAGAGTACTGTTCTGACTTCTGACATGGTTTTCCAAGTTTTGGTCCCTGTATTTTTTTATCAGTACCTCCAATAACACAAGCAGTCTGCAACTTAGAAATAGTTTCTTTTTTCAAAGTTTCTCAATTTGATTGTTTAATATATTTTTTGGGGGGTATCAAATATTTGGAAGCTATAAACTAGGTGTGAGTGAGGAGATATGAGTGAGCTAGGACCACCACTCTCAATGACTGAGGAAAGCAAACTTTGTAAAGCAAACTTTGTGAAGCTTTAGGTAGCAAACATTTTAAAGCCATGTAGCCTTAGTCCGAACTACTCTTCTGTTGTACATTGAACCAAGCCAAGGACGATTAATGTGGCTAAGTTCCAATAAAACTTTATTTACAAAAATAGTCACTCTAAAGGGCAAATTTAAATCATGCACAGCACAAAAGATGTTGTAGATACTTAGAAAATACCTTTTCAAGGATAAGTGAGTAAAAGACAGTCTCATGTGTCATAAGAGAAAGATGGGGGACCAGCAGTTGGTGTAATGGCTATGTCGCTGGACTCCCATGTAGTCGACTGCGGTTTGAGTCCCAGATCCGATGGCTTAAACTCATGCCGGGCATGTGTGCATGCGTGCTCAAGGTCCCGAGAGGAGAATGGAGGAGAAGGGATTGTGGTGTGGCCATCCCCTTGGGGGGGAATGATTTCTCACTTTCTGTCTCTCTCTGTCTTTCTGGTGAGCCCATGTGCCCTATAGCAAAAACCTCTTAAAAAAAAAAAAAAAGAGAAAGATGGATAATGCTTAAGTTGAAAGAACTCAGCCATTGTTCCTAGTTTCACCATAGGGTGGGCGCCACCACGCCCCCATTGTTCCTAGTTTCAATATCAGAGACTTTTCTGAAAAAGTCAATGAATGAGCTGAATGTTGAGAAAAATTTAAATGATTAAAAAAATTAGGCTAGGGATGGCAAATTCAAATGCCTAAAGGAGTCACACCAGTATCACAGAGAATGAGGGGGACTGGAGTAAGTGATACTGTACTTGAGTGATGATTGCAAAACTGAGAGAGCCCTTGTTTTTCTAAAGGAGACAGACAGAAGATTACGGTAAACCGATATTATCGGGTATTTGATTTTTAAAGAGAAGCCAGAAAGAGACAAAAATCTTTTGTAAAATATCAAGGCGAAAAAAATTTAGGAAAGGCAGACTGGAATGTAATTGATTTTTAAAGAGAAGCCAGAAATAGGCAAAAATTTTTTGTGAAATATCAAGGAGAAAAAAATTAAGGAAAGGTAGGTTGGGATGTAATTGTGGACTGCAGATTAAAGAGTGTGGACCATATTTGTAGGCAGTTAAATTTTTGTAGGAACTGTGTGATCAAGTGGAGGCCTTCATGTAGATTATTTTAGAACAGTGTTCAAGAAGGTGGCAGATAAAGCAGAAGAGAGCAAGTCAGTTAAGAATGTGTCTTAGTGGGCAGGACTCGGAATATAAAGGAGGACATAATGGCAGCAATAATAGTAATGGTAGCCAAAGAGTTTTATGTCAGGTATTGTGTTAATGCTTCAAGGGTGTGAGCTCATTTTGTCCATATCAGATCCATGTGAAGCAGAAATACTATTATAACCCTCCACATATAGATGAATACATAGAGGCCAATAGCTCTGAAATAATTTGCCCAAGATTGCACAGTTGGGAAGTGTTGAAACCCAAAGGTACTCTGCCTGCTTCTGTGCTCCTATACAGAATGTCATCTCTATCCCTTCCCCTTCAACTTTCCCAGTTGTGTCTTTCAGGATCTAACCAGGAAAACACTCATAACTTTTTTTTTTTTGAGAGGTTTTTCGCTATAGGGCGCATGCTCTTGCCAGACAGACAGGGAGAGACAGAAAGCGAGAAATGACCCCCTCTGGGGGGGTGGCCATGCCGCAATCCCTTCTCCTTCATTCTCCTCTCAGGATCTTGGGCACACACGCACACACGCCCGGCGTGAGTTTTAAACCACCAGGTCCGGAACTCGAACTGCGGTCGACTACGTGGAGTCCAGTGACATAGCCATTATGCTAACTGCTGGTCCCAACACTCATAACTTCTATATAAAAGAAAACATAATGTAGTGAATTGGTTTAATAGAGAATAGAGTTGTTGAGAGACCAGATGAGGCAGTGAGGTTATCCAGAGGTTGTGGGCAGCAAGAAACCACTAGCATTCCTAGGACTGTAGAGTCAAAGGGAGGAATTGGTGTTTTCAATACCAGTCCCAGTTAACTGGACCCATGGGGACCTATGCAGGGAGAGCTGGAACTGAGAGGAAGCCATATTGCCACTGGAATTGCTGCTCAAGGCCGAGAAACAGGGAGAGAAGTATTCTTCTATCCAGTCTCCTACCATTTCATACTGTTGGTTTGACTCAACTGGGAGCCAGCTGTTTCCTACAGAAACCTGCAGGACCTAACTCTCCTTCCAACAGAGCAAAGTTAGGAAGGGTCAAGGTTTAGATTAGTGAGCACAGACAGGTCTGGTACTAGCAAAATCCTATTATAAACGATGGGTATTCCTTTAGTCCACAGAAGTCTGTTTAACTCATACTTCAAGGGAAACAGAGGCTTCTTTCATAGAGCTTCATTTTCACTGTCTTAGCTCTCTGGATATTATTTCAGGGCTATTAAAGATGAAGTAAGGATTTTTAACTCTCTTAAAATTCTAATCATTATGTATGACATTTTTTCTTATTATTTTTTAAAGAATTATTTCATGTATTTATTCATTATTCCAGTTAGACCAGAGAGCGGGATAAAGAGAGAGAGAAAGTGAGAAAGCAAGCCTCCAGGTTCCGGACACAAACTCTGGTCAGCCATATGGGAGTATAACACCCTTAACCACCACGCCACCTGCCAGGCCCAAACATTTTTTCTTTTTAAATAGACTATTTTTTTTTACCAGTTTTGGACTTATAGAGAATGCGAGGACTATACATACAGAGTACCCATATGTGTTGTTTCCCTATTGACATCTTATGCTACATGTATTAGTGATAATTAAGGAGCCAGTATTGATACAGTGATGTTAACCAAAGTCCACACCTTTTTCAGATTCCTGGAGGTCTTTTTTCTGTCTCAGCATTGTTACCAGGATACGTTACATTTAGTTTTCATATCTTTTTCGGCTCCTCTGTTGTGACAATATTTTAGACTTGCCTTGTTTTTGGTGTCCTTGGCACATTTGAGGAGTACTAATCAGGTATTTTGTAAAGGAGTCATACAAGTAGCACAGATGATGAGGGGGTCTGGAGTAAGTGATACCATATTGTGTGAGTGATGATGATGATTGCAAAACTGAGAGAGCCCTTGTTTTTCTAAAGGAGACATTATTACAGTAAACTGATATTATCGGGTATTTGATTTTTAAAGAGAAGCCAGAAAGAGACAAAAATCTTTTGTAAAATATCAAGGAGAAAAAAAATTAAGGAAAAGCAGGTTAGGATGTAATTGATTTTTAAAGAGAAACCAGAAAGAGGCAATTTTTTTACACAATATCAAGGAGAAAAAAAGTTAAGGAAAGGTAGGTTGGGAGGTAATTATGGACTCAGATTGTAATCTAAGAGTGTGGACCATATTTGTAGATAGTAGAATTTTTGTAGGAGTATGTTTGAGGAGTACTAATCAGGTATTTTGTAAAATAGCCTTTTACTGGAATTTGTTGTTCTTGTCATGATTAGACTGGGGTTATAGATTTTTGAGAGGAAGATCAGAGAGCTGAATTGCCATTTTATTGTATTATGGGTACATACAGTAAACATGATTTATCACCATTGATGTTGACCTTGATCCAGTTTGATGAGGTACTGTTTGCCAAGTTTCTCCACTGTAGTTACTTTTTTTCTCCCTCCATACTATACCTTTGAAAAGGAAGTCACTGTGTGCAGCCCGTATTTAAGGAATGGAGGGTTATACTCCCCATCCTTGATGATCGAATAACCTGTACAATTATTTGGAATAAGATTTGACTCTTCTCCCATTTATTTATTTATTCAGTCATTTGCATCAGTTTGGATGCATGAATATTTACTAATACTTTGGGTTATAATCCAATACTGTTTGTTGCTCAGATTGCTTCAGCTTTGGTCCGTAGGCTCTTTTTCTGTTGGCTTCTGTGTACCTTTGACATAACCCTATCACTGTGAGGTCTTTTGAATACTTTTTTATTTTGGGGCACTACAAGATGCTCCAGGCTTATTTTGTATATTTCCTGCTGTAGTTCTAGAACTGGCCATTTCTCCAAGGAGCCCTCTGTGTATATAACATTTCATTTCATGGAAAACTTCATTTTGGGTTGCAACTCTAGATCCTAACAATCCCAGTTTTATCCTCTTACCCAGGTCCTCTCCATTCCCCTTCTATATTACTGCCGAGTTATGACTAAAAGATTTTCTTGTCCTGGTGTACATGGCTACTGATTTCGGTCCACTAGAAAAAAATGGATTTTCCCCTGCAGCTTCAGCAAAGTACTTTTTTGTCCATTTGGTTTTGATGCTATTTTTGTTTTTTAGTATCTGGCGTTAGGGACTGCTAATGCAGGGAGGGTGCCAGGGGATTATAAAAGGAAGCAGGACAGGGACACTTAAAAGTATTTTTGTATTTATCATTATATTTCAAGTTCATTATTATTGTATGAGTCAGAGAGCAGTGAAGAACCTATATCTATGTATAAGGTGAAATGTTATTGTGTAGTCTTATAAATGACTGAAAATGATCTTCCAGAGAATATTTTTCTTTTTTTTTGAGAGGTTTTTTTTTTTCACTATAGAATGCGTGCGCTCGCCAGACAGACAGAGAGAGACATAGAGACAGAAAGCGAGAAATCACCCCCCCGGGGGGTTGGCCACACCGCAATCCCTTCTCCTCCATTCTCCTCCTGGGATCTTGGGCATGCATGCACACGCACCTGGCTTGAGTTTAAACCACCGGGTCCGGGACTCAAACTGCGGTCGACTACATGGGAGTCCAGTGAGATAGCCATTACACCAACTGCTGCATGCACATGCGCCCGGCGTGAGTTTTAAGCCACCGGGTCCGGGATGCGAACCGCGGTCGACTACGTGGAGGTCCAGCGACATAGCCATTACGCTAACTGCTGGTTCCCTGAGAATATTTTTCACTTTCTTTTGGAAAATCTTGAATTTCACAACCCATCACCACCACAACTGAAAAAGTAGTTTTCTATAGTAGGTATTAGTATTGAAGGGAAGGGAACTAAGCATGGGGTAAAAGTCAGTAACAGAGTGGTTCTATAGAAAGCACTTTTACCCTCCAAATACTGCCTAGCCACAGTGATATTAAAGTTAATTCACCAATGACTTTAGTACTATATAGTTCTTAAAATATTTCTATGTGTATTTTATGGTTTTTGAATTACTTATTTGTTGATTTGTAAAGACTTTCCCCCAAAAAATACTGTGAACCTAAAAGGACTGATGCATAATAAGTGAAACAAAAGTGGTTTATTTAAACCAGGGTTTAGGACGAATTCTTTTAGATGAATATTCTGGTATTTCAGACATGTGCTCATTGAAATGGCAAATGAAAAAGCTGGTTTCTATAACAAATAAAAGGGCATGAAGCACGGGGAGTGACAAGTTGTTTGACAATAATTGACTATATTCTACTTTACATAGTGAAGCTAGAACACACTGGGATGAAGAAAGGGTGGGGGTCACATTATAAAAATCTATGACCCTTGGCAGGTGGGTTTACATAGTTGCTGGCATAACCAGTCTCAGGCCCACAGCTTGCTCTGGGCCATTTAAAATTTAAATGGGCCTTGCCTTTCAAGCAGCCTACAAAGATGCTTTTACTTTCCCAGTAGTGATTGAATTTTACATTTAAAAATTGGATTCTATGTCTGTTATGTTATCTGAAGACTATTTATCAGATTCTGCTTTTTCTTGCTCTGTCAATGTTCTGAGTTTTAAACAATATTTGTTTTTAATTGACAAATTCAATTGAAAATTTTTATTTTGTGCAACCTATTGTTTTGGAATGTATGCATTATAGAATGGCTAAATCAGGCCAATTAAGCTATGTGTTACCTCACATAAAAATCTCACATTTATTTATTTATTTGCAGTCATTCACTGTACATCCATACAGTCTACAAAATGAGATTTTCCTCCAGTATACATTGTATATTGGCTTGATCAAGGATATTACCATACATGTTATCGTCAACAAATACTTTTCTATTTCTTGTTTCTTATGTATTTTGCTCTGTCCCCACCCCAATTCCCTACATCTCACCCTCTGCCAACTCCTTACCCCTTCTCCCCACTGTCTATTGTATGTACAGTTGTTTTCCATACCTTTTTTCCCTCACATTTTATTGATTCACTAAAGATCTTAATTAATTTAAAGACTTTCAATAGCAAGCATAGCTGATATATACATATTTATGAATGCATGTCTGACTTTAGGCATAAACCTCAGTGAGTAAAGTGAACATACTATGGCGTAGCACCTCCCTGGGGCTATATGGCTTGTTGCAATCATTAAATAGGTATTAATAGGTATTTTTAAATGCATTTTCTAATTTCAATAAAAAGTGTTAGTTTTAATAGATCAAAATTTTAAAAATGTTAAGAGAAATTTGCTTAAAACTTAAAGCCAGGAAAAAGGTTAGGATTCAGATCAAATAGTAGGGACATAAACCTATCAACAGTTGAAGAGAAGACAAAAATCCTTAAATATGGAAATCAAAGTATCGAAGAAAATCAGTAATGTTTTAGTCTGAAGTCAAAAAATTCTATTTCAGGGAACCAGCAGTTAGCGTAATGGCTATGTCGCTGGACTCCCACGTAGTCGACTGCGGTTCGTGTCCTGGACCTGGTGGCTTAAAATTCAGGTCGGGTGCGTGTGCGTGCGTGCCCAAGATCCTGAGAGGAGAGTGAAGGAGAAGGGATTGCGGCATGACCATCCTCCCTGGGGGGTGATTTCTTGCTTTCTGTCTCTATGTCTTTATCTGTCTGGCGAGCGCACATGCCCTATAGCGAAAACCTCTCAAAAAAAAAAGAAGGAAAAAAAATTCCATTTCAATAGTTCAGACTCATGTAACTAATCTCTCTTCTATTGAATTTGCAGTGTTACTGTGAGCTGATCTTTCCATTTAAACTCTGGAAGTTAACATTCAACTCTGGACTTGTCCCTACCATTAATCTGGCCATTCTCTTGGTTGTTTCTTGTACTCTTATTTCTGTGTGTCCAACTTCAGTTTTCCTGTAATAGTACTCCCTTCAGCAGTTTTTGGATGGCTGGTCTGGTGTCGGTAAATTCTTTTGGTTTTGTTTATCTGAGAATGTTTTTGTCTTTTTTTCCCATATAAAAGATAATTTTGCTGGGTATAGTATTCTTGTTTGAAATTGTTTTTCACTTAACACTTTGAATATATTTTCCCATTCTTTCCTTGCTTGCATTGTTTCTGATGAGATGTCTGATGTTAGCCTTATGGGATGTCCTTTGAAAATAACTTGACGTTTCTGTCTTGCCAATTTTAGTATCTTGTCGCTGTCTGTGGTTTTGGTCAATCTGGCTATGATGTATCTTGGAGAAGATCTTCTTGGGTTGATTCTATGTGGGGTCCTTTGTATTTCTTGGGTCTGGATATTTGTGTGCCTCTCTAGGTTTAGAAAGTTTTCTTCCAGCATTTCGTGGACTAGATTATCAATGTCCTTAGTTTCTTCACCTTCTGGGATACCTTGCTACAGGGTGCATGCACTCACCAGGAAGAGAGACAGAGACAGAGAGACAGAAAGTGAGAAATCACCTACCCAGAGGGGATGACCATGCTGCAATTCCTTCTCCTCCATTCTCCTCTTGGGATCTTGGGCATTCACATACACGTGCCTGGCATGAGTTTTAAGTTACCAGATCCAGGACTCAAACCGTCATCGACTACATGGGAGTCCAGCAACAGCCATTGCGCTAACTGCTGATCCTCTCTAGGCCAGAGGTTCTGTCTTCTACATCTGAGATTCGATCTTCTGCATGCTCTAATCTGATTTAGATATTTTCAACGGAAGTTTTGATTTCCTGTATTACAACCTTCATCTCTAACAATTCCATTTGATTATTTTCTATGATGTATATCTCTTTGAGATTGTGCAAGAACTTCCTCACCTCCTGGAACTTGGCGTCTCTTTTCTCCTGCATTTTCTGGAGTTCATTGTCTCTATTTTCTTCCATTTATTGTTAGCTTTGTTGCTATGAATATTTTAAATTCTTTATTTGACATTTCCATGAGTTTCCTTGTATCCTTTGTGGAGGAAGAGGAGTTATTCTTTTCCATTAGAGGAGAGATATTTTCTTGGTTTCTTGTATTTCTTGTGTCTCCGCGGTGGTTTCTGATCATCTGTTTCTTGTATTTCTTGTGTCTCTGCGGTGGTTTCTGATCATCTGATAAATTATACATTTTTTCCTATTTTTTGGAGTTAAATCTGAACAATCAGAGGAATGCAGAAGGAGGTGACCTGCAGTCTGGCTCCTGGCTAGACTGAGGAGCAGGAGGGTGAAGTCTGGGCAGAGGATTTTTGGTGGTTAAAATCCCTACATATCACTTTTTAAAGTGTTAAGACTACTTAAAATCTATTCTCTCAATAGTTTTCAAGAATTTATAATACGTTGTTATTAGCTATAGTTACCATGTTGTATGTAAATAATTTTAAATAGAAATTTTAATAAAGTTCATGAATTGATAGCAGATTTCTACATTCCCTTTAACTGATTTAGTACAATCCATTTCAACTTTACCTTTCATCCTAGAAAATTTGCAGTCTTATGCTATTGAGAAATAGTTGTGACATCATATAGCTTAGAATTGTTGACTCATCATCATTCTCATTTTTAAATGTCAACAGATTTATTTCTGGCAATAAAGTTATTTTATCTATATTTTATCAGTACTATAAGATTTCTTTTTAATTTACCATTGTCACTGTTAAAAATAACCTTATTTATGATAGAAGACATACATGTTTATTGAAGAGTGGGAGAGAAGGAGAGAGAAGAGCACCCTCTGTAGAATTTACTCACATTGCTATCTCCTTCCTCCAATTTATAGGATCTTGGACACTCATGCATGTGCCTGGTGTGTCATGCCTCAGGCTATTCTAGCTGGGGATTCAAATATAATCACCATTTGGGAATCAGCTTCTTTTGAGCAGTTCATTACCTTGGAACTATGGAGCTGGCCCTCAAAGGATTTTTGGATGTGAATTTTCTTTTTTAATTTGCCAGAGGGTGCACACGCTTGCTAGAGAGACAAAGACACCAAGAGAAAGCGAGAAATACTCTCCCATGAGGAATGGTCACACTGCAATCCCTTCTCTTCATTTTCCCCTCTTTTTAGAATTTTGGGCACATATGCACACATACTTGGCATGTTTTTCATGGCACCTGATCCAGTACTTGAACCACAGAGTTGACCATGTAGGATTCAGCTCAGGCTACCATCATGGCACAGGCCACCCCTTATAACATTAGTGGTATTTTGTATTTTATTTGTGAAGATTATTACAGAGGATTGTTTTAGGTTCTTGTATAAATTTGCTTTTAGCCTCTACAAGATTTTTTTTTTCTGTTTTCTGAATTTGTTTGCCCTAGACCAGTGCTTTCTGATCTTTTCACATTAAAATCTTTTATATGCTAAAAACTTCACAACTGTCTCTGCCCTCTATAGTATTAGTGGTATTTTGTATTTTATTTATTGAATATATATAAAAATAAGGTATACATGGATACACCGAGTTCATTGTGTGCAGCAGTTAGGAGAAAGTTTACTTTTCAGCGAATGTCTCCTGTGTGCCAGAACTCAGTTGTACTTGATTGTATTTTTCCTTTTCTCATAATAATCCTGTAATGTTAGATGCAGCTTTTCACATTTTATGCATAAGAAATCTGAGACTCACAGAGGTGAAGTAACTGTCTCAAGGCTGTACTGCGAATAAGTGGCAGGACTAGAATATGTAAGCAATTTTGATGTCATTGAGTTTTTAACTGTACCATACCACTTTTTTATCCTTTAGATATCAGAAATTGATGAAATCTAACTTCAGGAAGTGATTTAAGTCTTGGTATTATAATAGTTTTTAGGGTCTTCAGATGCTTTAAGCTATATTTAACAACTCTTAAACTTCAAAGCAGAGTTAATTTTATTTCATCTTAGCTCAAAAAGAAAGAAAGAATAATGTGTAATGAAAACTTAAGCTACAAACATTACTAGTCTAAGAAATTGCTTCCTTAAGGTAAAATAGGCTACTGTAAGGGGGTAGAAGTAGCTTTCTGAATAGGAGATGATTTTTCAAGAAAGAAGAAATAAGCAAAGCTACAAAAGGTTGCATTTAATGGTGTATGTCAGATGTAAGTCAAAAAAGAGAGTTTAAGGTGTTCTTTCTAGACACTTCAAAGTCAATGTAATAAAAGCTTAAAGGAGTACTTGATAGGAAGGAGGCTAGCAAAAGATGCAGCAGGATTGTTTTTATGATCAGGGTTGAAATTTAAGTGCAAGGATAAGAAGAGAGACACCAAATATCAGTGTACTTGTTTTTCTTAAAGAATGCCAGGAAGCATTTGTTTTTGAAGTTTATTTTAAAGGCGACAGGTGAGATTGTTTTCTAACTTAGGAAATTATAAGTTATTAAACTCTTCTGACTAGGTGAGTTAGTCCTAACATTTTTTTCTTTTTAATAACCTTTATTTCCCCCACCCTGGTTTTGAAAGAAATAATTATATACTCCTAACATATAGTAATTATAATTGCTACTCCTAATTGAATACCACACATAAAATACTAGGTGATGTATGAATGTACTAAGTTTTAGATATTCATACCAACCCAAGAACTTGGATATAATTATTATCCTCATTTTATAGATAATGAAACACAAAGGTAATTTGGCCAGGGTCATGGGGTTGACAACAAGAGAAAGCCAAATTCAAACCACATTTCTTTGATTCCAGTCTGTGATCCTAAGACTTTGTTTTAAGGAAAACAGGTAGGTACTAGGAATATATAATTATTGTTAATATTTTGGCTTACGTTGTTTGGGAATTTATTTTTCTGTTTATATATGCTGTGCATTTTTTTATAACCTACTTTTGTTTTCTACTTAACATGTGGCCCTTAATCGTTCCTAAATAATATAATATTTAACTATTGGTGCATATTTTGGATTTGCCTTAAATTAATCCCCTAGGGACCAGTAGTTGGCATAATGGCTATGTCGCTGGACTCCCATGTAGTTGACTGTGGTTCGAGTCCCAGACCCAGTGGCTTAAACTCACGCTGGGCATGTGTGCATGTATGCCCAAGATCCCAAGATGAGAATGGAGGAGAAGGGATTGAGGCGTGGCCATCCCCCTGGGTGTGGGGGGAGGTGATTTCTTACTTTTTGTCTTTCTGTCTCTTTCTGTCTTTCTGGTGAACGCATGCTCCCTATAGCAAAAATCTCTCCAAAAAAAAAAAAAAAATCTCCTATTGAGTATTGAAATTGTTCCCATTTTTAAGATATTATAAATAACACAATGATAAATATTCTCATTAAAAGTTTTATATACCTTTTGGATTATTTTCTTAGGATAAAGTTTTTGAATTATGGTTAATGAGCCCAAGGACATGAATGTCTTTAAGGGTATTGATTCCTATGATTCCAGACACATTGTCTCAATTCAGATTTGGTAGATTGTTCATTGAAATTGTGAAACTTTGAATTGTTGGCCAAAATGTATGTCTCTCTCTTTCTCTCTTTTTAATGCCAAAGAATATATGCACACACTAGAGTAGTGGGGCTGGTGAGGGAGGAGAATGAAAGCATCCCACCTATAGGACCTGTTCACACTATAATCCTTTTTCCTCTGTTGCTTCATCCCATCACAGGATTTTGTGTATGTTCACACACACACACCATTGTGTTTTTCAAGCTCTCAAGGCTGGGATTTGAATAGAAACTGGCCATGTGGGGTCCAGGTCCCTTTACATAGGGTTTAACTGCTGTGCAATAGGGCCAACCATACCATTCATTAACAGGGTCTATGCTGAATAGGACAGATTGACACATGTTTCCATCTGGGTGAAAAGTTGAAGGAGAGACTAGTAATGTCACTTCTATAATGATTGAACTATTTGATTTATGCATTAGATATGGGAGTATTGAAAATACAACTTGGATGGACCAGCAGGTGGTGTGGTGGTTAAGGTGCTGGATTTCCACATGGCCAACCACGGTTTGAGTCCCAGACCTGGTGGCTTGAAAATCATGCTAGACGTGTGTGCTTGGATGTCCAGAATCCCAAGAGGGTGGAGAAGAAGGGATTATAGTATGGCTATACCTGCTGGTGTGTGGCTTCTCACTTTCTCACTTTCCCTCTCTGGCAAAAAAAAAAAAAAAAAAAAAACAAGAAGAAAAGAAAATACAATTTGGGGAAAGGAGAGGGAAGATAAAATTATATCAAAAAAATAGAGAATTTTAAGGAGTGAGGGCATCAAGGACCAGTGCTGGGATTAGTTTGACATTAGATAATTAAATGACACTTTGTTCTCTAGATAGTTTTAAAAACTAGTAATAAATTGTGTAAGATTTTATAAGGTTTTTGTGAATGGGCATTAAAGTCAGACTGTGAATGAGCACACATTGGGAAAATATTTATAATTTTTTATAATCCATTAAAAGAGTTTAGGAATGACCTCAAATTGTTTGAAGATACAGGTTCTGGTCTGGAATTAGGATAGCAGGGCTTTAATCCTAGTGCAAACATGGATAATTGTTGCTGTAACTTGCAAGAGTAGCTTTTCATGTTCTCATCATCATCTGTAAAATTTGGGTTTACAGTAGATATTTTCTATCATTTCTTTCAGCTCATTGATGTCAACCCAATGTATTGTTGCAGTCAGAATAAACATTGGGCATCCTGTGGAAGCTATTACAGGTGAAACAGATACACATCTTTTTTTTAAAAAATAAAATATAGTTTTATAGTGTGTTTTACCTGGAATTAGGTATGTAGCTTTTGCTTGCACCTTTCAAAACAATCAAACAGAAATGGAGAATTTCTAGGGACCACTTAGTGACAATTTAATTTAACTTTATTTTATTTTATTTTGCTAGAAGGTATGTGTGCTCACCAGAGAGGGACAGAGAGGGGAGGAGGAAAAGCCACTCCTCTCATGATAATTGGTCACCCCACAATTCCTTCTCTTTCATCTTTCCTTTGGGATTTTAGGCACACATGTATATGTGCCTGGGGTGTTTCCCAAGTTGCTGGGTCTGGGACTTAATTTTCTAGTTAGAATTTGGCTTTAAAAATCTGTTTCTTTCTGGCTTGGGTTGGCCAAAGGGATCCGGCTCCCCTCACCAGCAGGTCACAGAGCCAGCCCGTTCTCCTTCATTTCCTCATTCCTTCATACTTTCCTCAAAAGCAATCTATGACCCAGAAGCAGAATACTCAGCTTGCTGTCCAGCTGCTTAAATTTAACCATCTGTCTGTGTAATCATTAATCCAATTACTTAACTACTTTTCTTTAGGTCAGACTACATACTGGGAATATAGAAGTGAATAAAACCTGCTTTTTGTTCTCAGGAGGCTCACAGTATAGCAAAGGAGGCAAGTTTGAAATGAACCTGAGATCACAAAGGGGAGATAAACAGGACTAGATAGGTGGGATATTTGCATGGAGAAGAGCATAGCACTGGCATTGACTTCTTTTGTACTTGGACATTCATTTGATCTTGCTGCCTGTCTATAGAAGTTTCAGGTTTCTTCTTCCTAAAAATGAGAAGCCATATATAGCAGGGACCCGTTTATGTTAGGGACAGGGACCAGTCATACTGTTACATGAAGGGGAGGGATGTACATATTGTGAGTCACCTAGGGGAGCAGGCTATCAGGTGCCCTAGCTGCCTTACTCAGAGCCAGCAGATTCAGAGGGAGGCGAGCTTATTTTGACAGAATGTCTTGTGATACAACATAGGGTAGGAATCGGTTTGCAGAGAAAGCATGTAAGAAAAGGCACCCACTTTTTTCTTGAGGTCTTTGATCAAATAACCCTGAAACCATTTTTCAGCCTCTCACCTCACTACCTCTTATCAGCACTGACTTACTAAAATTCTTAATAAAGATATAAAAATGAGGGGTCAGTAGGTGGCATGGTAGTTAAGGCACTGGACCCCCATGTTGCCTATTGTGGTTCTAGTCCTAGACCTGGTAACTTGCTTTCTCACCTTCCCCCACCGCTTCTCTCTCTGGTGAGCACACATGCCTTATAGCAAAAATTAAAAATAAATAAATAAATAAATTTTAAAAGAGATATAAAGATGAAATCTTCCACTCTCAAACCTAATATCAAAATGATGCTTAAATAAATTTCTTTAAAATGTAAGTATTTTATACCCTTAGAAGAGAATTTTGTTATTGGTGTGTCCTTGTTCCAAGGCTGACTGAATAAGTGAGTTAACATTCACCAGCAAAGCCTGTACACTGTTCTCCACAATGGCTATCTCAGAATCATTGTGTAAGGCAGTGGGTCTGAACTCCAGTGTCTCTACACATTGATGTAGTAACATGAGTGACATGATAAAGGGGTCGGGTTACAACCAAGTACCATTGCAAATCGTCTATAACAGATTTTATTCTAATTATCAGTTAGCTGATTTAAAACCTAGGGTTAAGAATGGAAGTGTCAGATACATAGGTTTTTGGGACTTATTGGTAAATAATAAGTACCCTACCTTTATTATCTCAAGAAATATTTCTGAGAATGTAATTCTAATGAGTTTTAAAAGGGAACTGGATAAATTTACAGAGAAGTAAAATTGTAAAAGAAAACTAATGTTTTGGGACCAGCAGTTAGCGTAATGGCTATGTCACTGGACTCCCATGTAGTCGACCACTGTTCGTGTCCCGGACCCGGTGGCTTAAACTCATGCCAGGTGCATGTGCATGCATGCCCAAAATCCCGAGAGGAGAATGGAGGAGAAGGGATTGCGGCGTGGCCATCCCCTCTGGGGGGTGATTTCTCGCTTTCTGTCTCTCTGTCTCTCTCTGTCTTTCTGGCGAGCGCACGCGCCCTATAGCAAAAAAAGAAAAAAAAAAGAAAAAGAAAACTAATGTTTTGATCTTGGAGGACGTATATGTTTTGTTTTGAGGTTGGGAATCACTATGTAACTTTTATGAGGTCATTTGATTGAGCTGTATTTCTATACCTAGCACAGTGCCTGGTCTCTAGTAAGCAGCAGATGAAATCTTTAGATATAGAATTAAGTTTTGAAAAATGAATAAGTTCAAGGAATATGTCCAAAAAACATTATTTCCTGCATCTGAAATACAGCAGAAATCTGTATCAGTCAGGATTTTTAGAGAAACAGAACCAAGTGGTGTGTATGTACGTGTGTATTTCAAGGAACTGGCTTACATGATTGTGTGTCTGGCAATTCTAAAATTTATAGGACAGGCTTATAGGCTGAGAACTTTCAGATGGGAGTTGGTCCTTTAGGCAGAGTTTACTTTTTTTTCTCTTTTTATGCCAGAGAGCATGTGCATGTGCACAGAGAGCAAGAGAAAGTATACATGAGCGCCTGTAAGTGAGCAAGCAACCACCCAATGAGGCCTGGTCACATTGCAGTCCTTTTTTTCCCTCTAATTTTCCATCTCTCGGGATCCCAAGCCTGTGTTTCATCACTCATCCTCCCCTAATTTCTCCTCTACACTAATTTTTTCAAGTTGCTTAGGCCTGGACTCAAATCTTGGTCTGTTTTGTGGGATCCTGCTTTCTCTTCACTATGCTTAACTTATACTATAGGGCTGGCCATGAAGTAGAATTTCTTTTCCTTCAGTTTTGTTCTTAAGGCCCTTCAACTGATCGGTTGAGGCTCTCATAGATTGTCAAAGATAAAGTCCTTTAGTTGAAGTCAACTGATAATATGTGTTAGTCATATCTATAAAACCTTCACAGAACCCTTTGATCAGTGTCTCTTTGACGTAAGTGGGTAGTATGGCCTAGCCAAGTCGACATACGAAATGAGCTGTCACGGTATACTTGGGCTTAAGAACTGGAAAGGAAATGTGCATCCTGGTTTGGTAAACCTGTGATGAGTCCAGGGGCTCTAGGTGTTCTCTAAGGTGTCCAGGACTGGGTTGATTAGTGGGGCAAGATTTTCTGACCAGCCACATGTATTCACATTTTAGTTTAATGTGAAAAAAGAAAGCTTCTTATGTTACATGGAGACAGTAGAGACAAGACTCCTGTCATAATTATTTTGAATGAATGCAAAATGGTACTTTTAAAGAGTAGCCTTTATAAGTCATATGTATAATGAGTAGTAAAGTTTGGGGATGTTTTCGTTAATTATACTGAGGAGAGGAGTCAAACTCATTTGACTAAGCCTAAGAGTTTTGTTTATCATATTTGGCTTTTGATTTGTTTTATTGTTGTATTTTTGGTTTTCTCTTTTATTTACTCATCTTAGTGTAGAAATTATTGCTTCCCTGTAGATTAAAAGGAATTAAGTTACTTAAAAGCAGAACAAATAGCAATGTAGCTAACTTGGCCTCTCTATTTTACTTAATGTAAGATTTTCATGGGAATTGGTGTTTTGAGAGACGTTCAGATGTATTTGCTTTTGGCACTGTAACAATAATGGTAATGGCCAGGTAGATTACTGTGGATTGGTTCAATTTAGATATGAAGTGTGAAATTCATGCTAGCTTGAAGATTTCAGGGTAAGATATTGTAGACATTCTCTTTCTAGTGTCATTTTATCATGCCTAACACTTTTTCTTGAATATAAATTCCCCTCCATTCCTTATTTTGATTTGTATGCATAATACCTTACTTTCTCAAATTCTGCTGATTTGCCAGTAGACTTGTTCTCTTTTTTCTTTTACTACTAGCTGTTGTTTAAATTCAAAGAGTTTTCTTTGTGGATATTGAACTAAATAATAAGAGACTAAAACACTTAGTTCAGCAGAAAGTGATTTGCTGTGATTAACCCTTGAGAGTTGAGTCACTGCAAGATAACAAATAATATTTTTTTGGGGGGGAGATTTTTTTCGCTATAGGGCATGTGCGCTTGCCAGGCAGACAGAGAGAGACAGAGAGACAGAAAGCGAGAAATCACCCCCCAGGGGGGATGGTCACGCCGCAGTCCCTTCTCCTTCATTCTCCTCTCGGGATCTTGGGCACGCACGCACACGCGCCCGGCGTGAGTTCTAAGCCACCGGGTCCGGGACACGAACCGCGGTCGACCACGTGGGAGTTCAGCGACATAGCCATTACGCTAACTGCTGGTTCCCCAAAGAATGTTTTTCACACATCCATCTCATTCGTCTTTATCATTAGTAGGTGAGACCTTCTCCATTTCTGCCCTCCTCCTCCAACCCAGGTATTATGTATTCCCATACTACTTTGCTTAGGCTTTAATTATAACACTCATCATGGCATATTTTTAAGAAAAAATAAGTGCAAACGAGAACTCTTGACCTCCTCTGCCTCCACCCCAGACCTTTCACAGTCTTTCCTTGCAGCAGAAGACACTTGTTCTTCCTGTTGTTTAATACAATAACCTTGACATTCTTGGCTCTTTTTTCTCTCGTATCCCACATCAGTCTCCCAGCAAACCCTGTTAACTTTACCTTTGAAATGTATCTAAACTCTCATCACTTTTTTCCATCTCTATCACTAATCACTCTGGTCCAAACTATCATTACCTTTTTCTTGAATTTTTAAAAACAAAGCTCTTGTCTTATCTCTATCACTCTGCTTTTGACCCTCTGTTCTCATTGTGTCTACTAGAGTGATCCTTAGAATTCTAAGTAAGGTAATCTTAGGCCTTTGCTCCAAAGAATGATGCCTTATACCACTCAGAGAAAAGCCAAAGTCCTCATATTGACCTGTAAGGCCAGCATGAGTGACCTGCTCCTCATGTAACCTCTCTGACCTCCTTCTCTGTTTCTTTTTCCCTCTCACTTTCTGCTGTATGCACATGGGCCCCTTGGCTGTTCTGCAGTCACGTCGGATATATATATATATATGTGTGTGTATATATATATATATA
>NW_006204120.1:826550-828598 GCF_000334495.1 Tupaia belangeri chinensis
AAATGCATCTTAACAAAGGTAGGGATTTTGTCTGACATGGGCTCATGACTACACATAGAAAACAGTGAACATTTATTGAATTAATTGATAATCAGTCATTCAGTCAGAGAAGAGAGATAGCCTTCAAATAGCTACTTGATAAATTAACCCTTTTATTGAGAGTTTCTTTACTTTTCTTGATGTTTAACAAATCAGTTATTTCCTTTAGGTTTTCCTCCATGACCTACTGATTACTTTCATTTTATTTTTTGTAAGGAAATTTACCTGGCATAGTCCCTTAACTTAATTTCTTTGTCTTTCTTGAAACTTGACTATATTTACTTAGTCCATGATATTTTGATGTATGATTAACTGTTAGTTTCTTAATTAAGTTTGATTAGCATTATCTGTCATATTTTTCCATTTCAAAACATAATTTCAGTCACCAGTATGACACACAAATAATACAGTAACACAAGGTACATAATTAGAGACACCTGGATGGTAAGGAAATTTCTTTTTCTTTTTTTTGTGGGGGGGGAGGTTTTTGCTATAGGGCATGTGCACTTGCCAGACAGACAGAGAGGGGCAGAAAACGAGAAATCACCCCCCCCCAGGGGGGGATGGCCACACCACAATCCCTTTTCCTCCATTCTCCTCTCGGGATCTTGGGCATGCACGCACATGCGCCCGGCATGAGTTTAAGCCACGGGGTCCAGGACTTGAACCGCGGTCAACTACATGGGAGTCCAGTGACAAAGCCATTACGCTAACTGCTGGTCCCGGGAAGTTTCTTAAGATCCTTTTCATTCCATTCCAAACATCTTTAGAACATACTATGTGCTGGGTGCTTGCTAGATTTTAAATCCAAAGAGATAAAAACACAGTCCCTACCTCTAGAAGCTCACATACTGTAAGGGATTTGAAAGAGACAGGTAGACCTTATTAAATAATATGGTATATATTATAGTAGAATATAACATTATAGTAGATATATCAGTATATATATTGCTGAGCACTTTGGGAGCATTGTAGAGTTTGGTTTAGGTGAAGGGGTGATTAGGGAAAGTTTCACTGTGAAGCTTCTTATTTGTTGAAGAATTTCCCAGAGGAGTAGGACAGAGAGGAACAGAAAGATAGTAAGAAAAAAAGACATGAAAGTTAAACAAGATTTTCTGTCCTGTTCACACAGTGTACTGACTCTTTTCCATAACCTTGTCTCATAAATCATTATGTTCATCTATGTTACAGGTATTTATGTCCCCATCTTATAGGTGAGGAAAGAGACCCAGAATGAATAGCTTAGTTGCAAAACTGAGTTTGAAATGGAGCCCATACCTGATTAACTAGGAAATTCATGGACTTTATTTAGCACCCCCTACATACATTCAGTGGTGAAGGAGTAGAAGGCTGAGCAAGTTCGTACTTGCTTCCTGGATGAAAAATGTGAGAGGTTAGAACAGTACAAGCCATGAGAAATGGGAAAGAGCACTGAGTATGAGGTAGATGATGATGCTGAGCAGGGTTGAAGAAGCAGCAGACATCAGAAACCAGAATTGTGCAATGATGCTATTTAGTGAGGGTATAAGACTTTAGCCAAGCTTAGCAGTCTAGGAAAAGGGTTCCTGTGGTAAGTCTCAAGCCATCTTGAAATCCATCAGTGATTTAATTGAGAATTTGCCATCTGTTGGTTTCTGCAGTGCTACTGTGCATATGCCTGGACATGTTTTAGTTCCAAAATATTCATGCATTGTGTATGGTCAGAGGGAATGCAGCGAGAACTATACTTCTGACATTTTTGACAAGTGTGATCTAAAGTCATGAGTTTTAGAAACATTAGTACCATTGCCCAATATCAAATAAATTTGTTTTATGAATATATATCACTTGTTTTCCGTGGTACTATGACAAAATTGTAAAAGACTGAATTTCTTTTTTTTGGAGATGTTTCTGCCATAGGGCATGTGCTCTTGCTAGAAAGACAGAGACAGACAGAGAGCAGAAAGTGAGAAATCACCCCCCCCCCGGGGGGGGAGGGATGGCCATGTCCCAATCCCTTCTCCTTCATT
>NW_006204120.1:828620-847085 GCF_000334495.1 Tupaia belangeri chinensis
CCGCCCGCACACACACACACACACACACACACACACACACACGCCTAGCGTGAGTTTAAGCCATCTGGTCCAGGACCCGAACCGCGGTTGACCATGTGGGAGGCCAGCGACATAGCCTACTGCTGGTCTCTAAAGACTGAATTTCTAAAGTTGGCATAAGTAATAAGAGAATTATTTGGTAAAATTTGTAATTGAATTAGTTTTCGGGCATATATGTGCTCATATTTATAAAAAGATCAGCTCATTCTACAAGTAGAAGTATGTGCTAGCCTAACCACAACAACAACAAATGTATCCAAGAATTTATTTAGGTCTTTTGCAGAGCTAGAAAATGTTAGCTACTGGCATCAGCAGATGGTATAATAGTTACGGCCCTGGGCTCCCATGTAGTTAACCACACACAGTTCAAGTCCTGGCAGCTTAAAACTCACGCTGGATGTGCATGCCCAGACTTCCGAAATGAGAATGGAGGAGAAGCAATTGTGGTGTGGCCATCCTGCCTGGGGGGTGATTTCTTGCTTTCTGTCTCTCTGTCTCTCTCTGTCTTTTTGGCAAGCACACACGTCCTATAGCAAAAATCTCTCTCTCTCTCTCTCTTTTTTTTTAAAAATGTTAGTTACCTTTCCAAACCACATATATCTGAATTTTCAAATAAACTGTTTCAGAATTAAAACTTGTCCAAGGCAGCTTTGTGGATATTTAGGAAAAAAAAAAATAGTTCTTATGTGGCGTTCACATTTACCATCTACTGCCTCTTACATATTTATAATACTTTATGGCAGTGTTAAGAATATACCTGCCTTTCCTTTTTAAATCACACTACCCAATTTCTTTTATTTTCAGCACATATCCTCATTTTCCTGAGTCAAAGAAATAGCAATATTTTTTTAAATCTCCCTAACAGTCACAGATGTACTATGATGTCTATCTAATTGCATGAACAATTTTAGACATTTAACCTGGTTATTGCCTAGTTGACAGAAAATGACTGTACTTGTGGTACTATCACTATGTTTGATTCACCATTTTGCTTCTATATTGTCTTTTCAATGTCGTTTTTCTCGTTCTGTTACTGGCAATTTAGTTTTAAAGCATCATTGTTTAAAAAACATTCAAAGTAAAAATTGAAGTACATCTTCATGCTTGCAACTGGATCAAATAATGGTGTTACATATATAAAAGAATAAAACAGATCCTCATAGCCCAAGGATAAGATATTGAAGTGTAAGTAAATGAGAAATAGCGTAGTGATTGTTAAAAGAAAAACTTTACACAAATTAAATTTAGCTGAGTTTTAGCAAAGAACAATTACAAATTCAACAGCCCTCAAAACCAGGTCAAGTTCAGAGAACGCCAGCCTGCAAAGTGATCAGGCAGCATTATGGGCGGAAAATGGAAGTAAAGTACAGACACACCTTGATTCCTTAACCGTGGTCTGATCAGTTGGGCACCTGTGATTGATTAAAGCTGCACTACTGTGATTGGCTGAGACCCAGCTACATACTCTTAAAGTTAGGCTTTCATTTAATTCTGGTACTGTTAGGCTGCAGTTTGTTAAGGACTCCAGTATGAGGGATGCTTAGGTCAAATTTAATTTAATGTGATCAAGCATATGTAAATTGTTTTCAGCAACAGTGAAACAGAGAACATGTTGATGGGATTCTCTGATATTTATACAGTTATAGCAAATGAACCAGGGACTATTCAGAAGTCCTACTGTATTTTAGATGTTAGTTTGATTTTTTTTTAAAAAATCAAGGTCAAATAAAGATAATATAATGGTCAGAAGTTCTGCATTAGCTACTTGCTCAGACTTCAGATTGACTCTCAGACTTTCTGTTTTCTACATTGAAATTAATTTGTTTCTTTTCTCTGTTTGGGTCATTCACATAAGTGGAGTGTTTGGGAAGTTATTGTTTTACAGCTCATTAAATTTATGCCTGAAAAGAAATATCAATGGCTTTTTAGTGAATGAAAAAAATAGTACATAGTAGATAAATATTTTTTTCTAGGAAACAAATTATATTCTGGACCAATTAAAGTTTTAACTTAATTATTAATGTATCTTGAGAAGGACTTCTATCCTTATTTTAGAATACAAAATCTGGTTGTATAAGATGGGATTTTTTTTTCTTTTTTTTTGAAATTCCAAGTTGACTTCAGCTTCCAAATATATTTTTATTTGCTATCAGTGTTTATATCTGAAAGAATAAATTATTTTAATATCGAATTAATTAAAATATAGCTAAAGAGGAATTCAGATACAACCTCCTACGATAAGGAATTTTAATTCCCATAAAGAACTCATGTGTGGGTGAGCGTATATATGTTAGTGGGCCCTTGTGCTCATGAGAGAGAGATAGAGAGAGGGGGAGAGAGAAAACAAAATCTTTTCAGGATTTTGAGCATGCACACACACATGCCCACCATGCTTTTCAAGCTGCTAGGTTCAGAACAGCTATGTGGGATCCAGCTCTCATAATCATCAGGCCATGGCTGGCCCCTATATTGTTCAAATATGATTTTTCAGGATGTGAAATGTCGGAGGAAGACCAGTTCATCTTCTAGGGCCTACCCCCAAAACCACTTTTCTCTATTGTCTCTCACTCAGACAAGTTTAAGGGTTAAATGAATTTGTTCATACTTCTGTTATATCATTTGTATTCAGTAGTAGCTAGTTGCAGTGCATATTTACTGACTTTTTTGTATTCCAAACCACTGTACTAAATCCTTTACATATATGCATACATTCTATCCTAGCAATAATCCTACCATATAAGGTGTAGATCCTACTGGTAGGTGCTTGGGATGCATCAGTAGACAAGTTCCACAAAGGCCACGGATCTTTATATTCTAAGGTTAATATTTTTGAATCATCTTGTCGTTAGTATTTACTAGTTACTCTTGAAGTGGAGTACTTTTTCATGTTTATTATTATTAATAATTTTTTTCTTTTTATGAAGTCACTGACCTAGTCTTGCCCATTTTTCTATTTTCTATTGTCTTTTCATGATTAATTTGGAGGGATTCTATGTGTATATTTGGATATTCCCCCTTTGTTATGTTTTGTAAGTGACACCTGCCATTCTGTGGCAGACACAAGCTGAGGTATTAAGAGTAGGTAGGAAAAACAAATGGCTTAGGTAGGGCAGCACTTACTGCACACTGTGCAGGCTGGGATCATGGAGGAGGCCCAGTTCTAGTCCAGCCTAAAGACTGAGCTCTGTGACATACACCTGTAATCCCAGCAACTCAGGAATACTAAGGCAGGAGATCACAAGCTCAAGGTTGGCTGGACAATGTGAGATTGTATTTGAAAAAGAGTAGAGTGTGGTGGTTGGTTCTAGCTAGGAGACTGAGGTAGAAGAATATGCTAGCTCTAGAGACCCTGTACAAAAAAAAAAAAGGATTTGGTTAGGCAAAGATGAATGTTTTTAATCAGACAGAAAAATAGTTTTAAGGGGAGGAAATATAATTTACACATAAAATAGTTGAGTAGTTTGATTGGACTAAAGATCCTTAAAGTAAATCTATGGAGGATAAACTGGAAAGCTCAAAGTATCGGAGAAGCTCTAGAAAATGACAAAGATCAATCTAAACAGAGCATCTTCTTTCCTGTCTTTAATTGCAAGAGGGCATGTATGCTTGCCAGGTATCTATTATATATATATATAGACATAAAAAGAGAGAGCGAGTGTGTGAGCACTCCTCAGTGGGGCACAGTCCCCTCTCCATTTATCTATCCAGTTCTGATTTGGGACACTCATACACATGTGTTTATTATGTTTTAAATTGCTTGAGGAGGATGTGAACCATGGTTGGTCATGTGGAATCTGGCTCCCTTAAGCTACTAGGCTATTGGGCTTGCCCCCAAAACATCTTTAAATAAATTTTTACTTTACTTCTGTTCAGGAATAATTAAAGCAAGATAGTCTGAAAGAAGGCAACCACGAAGACTTGTTGCGCAGATAGCTCTAGATGTCTGGGAATGGATTTTCCTTTACTGAAATTTTCTGAGAATTATTACTTGGTGAAAAATGTACGCCTTAGAACTGGAAATGAAGAGAGGCCCAAAAGGACCTTCTTCATCTTGTCTATGAATAGCTCTAGATTTCTTAGAGAGAATTATTGGATATTAAGGTTAGGGCCCTGTCATGCAGCTCACCTTTCTGACCTGATATATCTCTTTTTAGAGTTATCCTTCTAAAATTTGGGCCTTTGATTTCCTAAGACTGGGTGTGTACTTCCTTACAGAATGTGAAGGCTGATGTCTGCCTAGCTTTTTGGTTTTAGCATTCTTTCAGTCTCTGCCTCCATCTTACTACGTTTGCACCAATGTGGAATATATCATTCTGTTCCCTAGTGAGATTATTCTAGTTTTTTAAGTCTTTGCTAAAAAGTCTTAAGGATTCACCTCTCTCACCACTAATCAGATGAAAATACTTCTGTGTTTTCACTTCTTAATTCTGTACCATCAGAATTTGAAGTGCCTAACACTGGAAGTGTAGTAAATTAAAAAGACGGAACTTTGATTTTTATCTTAGGTAAGCAGAGGCAGCCCAAGGTTGCAAAGGCAATGCCATGATCATCCAGAACACAGTCTCCTTTTATCATTGCTCTTCATTTATCCAAAAGGGCAGAGGGTGCTCTATGTTTAATATATGCATTTCAGCCCTCAGTCAGGGCTAGTAGAAAAGGAATAGGACCTTACCCCCAGCCCCTGAAGGACTTCTCACAAGTTGCACACACCACTCTGTTTATATCCTGTACCAACACTTGGTTAACAGAACCAGAAATACATGTCTGGCTAAGAATTGGAATTTCTGATCCTATAAAAGAAAAGGAGAATAAATATTGTAGAACAACTGTTAATTCTCTGCCACATAAATCTTTTTTTGTTGCAACTTAAATATTTTCCTGAGATAGAATAATATGACTCTATTACCATTTTAAAATAGATTTTTATCAGAATCAGCGTATCACTTTAGATTCTGGCAATCTAAATTATTGGCTTTTATTTTATAAATTTTACACTGGTCTAGAGGCTAGAAATGAACTAACTTTTAAATATTTATTATTTTGACTAATTTTTGGAATCTTGACTTTTTTCCTGAACATGAATGTAACGTTTTATGAAATTAAGTATCACAAATGCCATTGAACAAGCAAATTTATGTAAAATAGGGAAGATGAAATATATGGCTTTCACGTTTATAGAAGTTAACTATATTAAACCTACTACTAAGAATAGTCTATAGAAAATATTTTAACAATAGGTAATATAAAAGCTTTTGGTTAGAAGGAATTCAAATATAGGGAACTTAAATGAAAATCTGGAATTACTTTATTACAGTTCACTGAAAATTAGCTGACACAATGAACAGCATATAAAATGCTACAGATATTACAGATCTTTAAAATTTTTTACTCTTCATAGTAGAGCTCAAAGAAAATGTAGTATTTAGCATAATTATTCTCATTATTGAAAATGATTTTCTTTTACAACACAGTGCATGACACTGTAAGTGATAATATATTTTGTCTCTGTAGGCGCGGAGTTTGATAGCAGTAGGACTGGGTGTTGCAGCTCTTGCATTTGCAGGTAAGATAAATAAAGAATACCTATTAATATTTCCAAGTAGTTTTTTTTCTTTTTTTGAAGAGGTTTTTGCTATAGGGCATGTGCGCTCACCAGACAGAGAGAGACAGAGAGACAGAAAGTGAGAAATCACCCCCCCGGGGGGGATGGCCACGCCGCAATCCCTTCTCCTCCAGTCTCCTCTTGGGATCTTGGGCACGCACGCACACGCGCCCAGAGTGAGTTTAAGCCACCAGATCCGGGACTCGAACTGCGATCGACTACGTGGGAGTCCAACGACATAGCCATTACGCTAACTGCTGGTACCCCCAGGTAGCTTTTATAGTGACTTATGAGAAGACCCTTAGTGTTCCGAGGTCTTTGATTTCCAGACATTATACATTTCTCATCCTTTCCATCATTTATAGTTACTGAATATTTGTCAGTATAGCAAAATCTAAATAAACTAAGTGAAGAAAATTAATGATATAAAAGCTAGGAAAACGAGTCCTAATAATAGTTGATCTTCTTGGCATTTTTTTCAGTTTGAGGTATAACATACTATAATATAAAAAGAAATCTTTATTATGAAACAATATAAGTAATATAGGGTTTCTTTATTCTCCAATTTTTTTTTCTTGCAGATAGGTTTATACATTTCTTTCTTTTTTAAAAAAAAAAATTTTGAGAGAATTTTGCTATAGGGTGCATGCACTCTCTGCTACAGAGACAGAAAGCGAGAAATCAACCCCTAGGGGAGATGGCCACGCTGAAATCCCTTCTCCTCCATTCTCCTCTCAGGATCCTGGCTGCACACACATACCTGGCATCTTTAAGCCACTGGGTCCGGGATTCAAACCGCGTTCGACTACATGGGAGTTCAGGGACATAGCCATTACTCCAAATGCTGGTCCCAGATTTATACATTTCAAACTGTCAGTTCTTTCTAATGAACATAACTGTTCCCTGTGTGTATTTATTCTACTTTTAACTTATTGGTGTAATTTCTTTGATAAATCCAGGAGAACTTCTACTGACAAAGTTGCCTTTTGAGAATGAATAGTTATAAAGGTCTAAAGTGTAATTGCTTAGCTGATTCAGTCATTAACCTGTACTTTTAAACTGCATACCTGTTCCCTAATTACGTGTTAATCTGAAGGTGTTCTCTTATTGAGATTTACTTTTTTGTTTTAGCATTTGTGTTTCTAATTGTATGGACTTGATCTTGTTCATTGGATCTTTTTAGGAGAAACATATACCCCATTGTTGTTATATGGAGTTCTGTAAAATCCAATAGAAACATGAAAAGTAAGAGATTTTGTTTGGTTTGGTTCTTAATTGTCAAACAATTCATATTTAAAGTACTTTAACAATCAGAACTTTAAAATCACTGAGATCAGTCATTCAGATTCTTTCGATCTTTTTGCCTTCAGTGTCTTCTGTCTCAGTTTTATAAATGTAGTTGACTGATTTCTGAAGTTTCATGAGAAGAATATCCTGTCTCAAGTGTGACAAACTTGCCGGAAACATGAAACAATTTTACTGTTAATTATTATACTAGAATAGGCATAGTGGTTACAGATTCGAATGAAAGAGATTAATTAGAAATTTGAGAAAGATGTTATTTTTTTCCTAGGGTCTTCTTTCTAAAATGACAAAAATTGATGTTTGTATTCTATGTAGACTCTACTGTTGCCAAATTTATACCACTAACTAGAATATTAAATAACAGATCTCTTCCAGAGCCAAGTGTAGCTGAGTAACAGTATTTTGGAGAAAGTACACTTAGACTTGCTGGAACCAGATCTTCTGGTTTATGGTTAAAGTGAATCTCCAGATATCCTCTCGGAAGCTTTTAACTGCTTTTTCACTGAGACAGGAAGTCAGTCCTTGTGTCTGATTGTAGTTATGAAGAATTCTGAGGTCATTTAAAAGCTGATAGGGAATCAAATGGACGATATCTATGTGATAAGAAATTTATTCAAATGAGAAAGTCAGCCTCATTTAATTTCCCTTTATTTTATGTTCTCTTGGATCTCAAGAGTTTGTTGTGTCTTAGATTGGCAGCTTCACATTTCACATTCCTAGCATTGTGCCTCTCATTGAATGCAGGAATAATAGTGTATTTAGGCAGATAAAGTTTTTCTAAATGGTCTAGGTAGTTCAGTTTTCCCAGTGGAACTTTTGATTTGAAAATATGTGTAGAAATTAAATTCCAGAGTGCTATATGTTGGTTTTCTAACAAGGCTTTTGGAGAAAGAGACACTAGTAGAGGACACACATTCTGATTAGTTTGCAAAAAGCAAATTAATCAGATAATATTTGATTAATATTCTATGCCCTCAAAATAATTTAGGACCTGTTTTGCTATTCATTCTTCAGTGTCAAGACTAAGGGCAGTTTTGATTAGTAGGATGCCTAAGTAAGGAAAAATCTAAAATAAAATATCTTATTTGAGAGAGTAGCTATTCTCAGTGAGAAAAATTAAAACTTAACTTCCTTGGTAATATTATGTACATAGCTTTATTTCGAGAGAGTAGCTATTCTCAGTGAGAAAAATTGAAACTTACCTCCTTGGTAATATTATGTACATAGCTTTATTTTAGAAATTAACTCCATTAAAATCACTCGTATGTCATAAATAATATTAGTTTTCTCTATATCTCATTTTTCTCAATATCTCATTTTCATATTATTATTGTGAAAAGCAATATCATTAATCATTTTATTATTATAAGTATGTTTTTATCCATAAAAGGATCTCTTAACTTGTAGGAATAGTACTAAGGTTGTTTTTTTGTGATCTATAACACCATATTATAGTCATGAGCTCGAACTTCGTAAGTTTAATAATTTGATATGCTATTTTTCTCTCTCTTTTTTTTTTTTTTTTTAAGAGAGATTTTGCTATAGGGCATGTGCACTTGCCAGAGAGACCGAGAGAGACAGACAGAAGTCACTCCCACCCACCAGGGGATGGCTGTGCTGCAATCCCTTCTCCTCTGTTCTCCTCTTGGGATTCTGGGCACACACACATGCATTCGGTGTGAGTTTTAAGCCCTGGTCCAGGATTGGAACTGCGGTCGACTATGTGGGAGTCTAGTGAAGTAACCATTATGTTATCTGCTGGTCCCAAATTTGATATGCTGTTAACTTACTCCATTCACTAAGTTAGAAATTAAAAAAAAAAAATGACTATCTTTCTGTCAAATTTTGAAATATTTATTCAAATAAATTTAGACTGTCAATAAATGATAAGTACTTTAAAAACTATTGATTGATTATAGAAAATTTATTTGCTTTTTTTTTTTTTTACTATTTAGGTCGCTATGCATTTCAGGTCTGGAAGCCTCTAGAACACGTCATCACAGAAACTGCAAAGAAGTTTACTACTCCTGTAAGTTAAATGTCTTTTGTTAGAAAACAAAAGACACGTCTTATATTGGCTTGTATGCCATATATGAAAGTAACTCAGAAAATGTCTTGGATTTTTCAATGCTTATAGAAGTTTATTTCTTTCATTATATCATCAGTGAGTTTGTCTAATTTATTGATTTAGTTTTTGTTAAATTTCTTGGTAATTTTTATTTTTAGTATCTGACCTTTTCCAGGTTTTGACATCTAATTATTATGCTATGTTTAGAAGTATTACATTAACTTTGAAGTAAGTTATTTTCCCTGCTTCATTACTGTTCATTTATTCAATAAACATTTGGGGAGTTACTCACTTTGTACTAAATCCTGTGCCAAGAACTAGGGATATCTAGTAAAACAGAACAGACCAGATCCCTATCCAGATGGGGCTTAAAAAAGCATTTTATTTCATCTTGAAATTTGAAACTTGTCCCCTTGTATCACCATACCTGCCCATCTAAAACATAAAATTATAAGATTTCAACCATGAAATCCTACACAGTATTTGTATGTTCATCTACTAGCATTATAACTAGTCTGGTGAGCTAAATATAAGAGAAGAATGAATGATAGTATCTTAAAAGCTACAGTATGAAATGTGGTTTGTGACCACTGAAGACACTACAAAGAAAACTCACGGAAGCACTGCTGTATAACCATTGACTTCTGGGAAATAGAAGCAGATCTGGGAAAGATCAGCTTGGTTTGCAGCAATTTGAGAATGAATGGCTTGTTTCAGCAAAGGCATTATAGGCTTGTGAGGCTTAGTTAGCCATGAATACTGGCAACATTTTCAAAAGATGACATACTGACAGATAATTAAAGCCAGGTTCAAAAGAACTGCGAGTGATTTTGCCTTCCTCTAAATACGTATCTATGATTAGAGGGAGCACATGTTTATTTTCTGTTTTCCTATTTACGTTTCAATTGGTTAAAGCATTGGTAGGTATTCAACATTTATTCACTAAATATTTATTGAACACCTACTACATGCCAGATATTATTGTAAGTAGTAGGATATAGTCATATACCAAACAAAGATACTTCCATCTAGAAGTTTATATTTTTGTAGAGGCATATGATAAACAAATGAATAAATGTGTTAAAATATATTTTTTCTGTAAGTGTGAATGTTTTCAAGAAAACCAAATCAGGGTAAGAAGTTAAATATTAAAATCAGAGAGGAATCTTTTATATAAGATAGGTCAGGTAAGACTTCTCTGAAAAGTTGAGTGAGCAGGCCATATGAGCATCAGAAGAAAGAGTTGAACACTCCAGTGGTCCTAGTGTAGGAATCAGCCTAGCAAGAGTAACTCCAATGGAATCTATAAGGAGAATAGTAATAGCTTGGGCCCCAATCCTTTAGAGCCTCATAGACTATGAAGAAGATTCAAATTTTACTTTAAGTATGATGGGAAGTCTGTGGGAGGTTTTTGAGCAGGGGGGCAATGTGATTGGCATTTTAGGTCATTCTGCCTGTTCCTTAGAGTGCAGACTAGAGGGAGCCAGAGTGGAAGCTGTGAAACCAGTTAAAAGGATGTCTAGATAGTCCAAGTGATTGATGGTGGTGGTTTGAAATAGAGTAATAGTAATAGACACAGTGATATAGTTCTTTAAATGAATGTTATTTATGGCTTTCTCTATGTTTATAAATAATATATGGAGAGAATTTCAGAAATCGTTGCTCTTCTGTTAGAATTCTCAGTAGATATATGTACACCATAAATAGAATACTTCTAAGCTTTGTAGGACTACATTATTTAACTTTGCAAAGGAAGAGAGAGCAAGAAAGTGAGGAAATTTTCACTGTTTCGTAGAGCCTCACAGATAAGACAAAGTTGGTCAAGAGATCGTAATGGATACACTTTGCCTGGAACGTGCATTTCTTAAGGAGAGGGAAATGAAGTACATAGCTCCCTTTCCTTCTGTTTTATGGGCCTCAAGAGGGGAAATGTGCCTTTTGATAAGTCTGTCCTCCCCTTTTTTTCCTGTAAGACAGAGTCTTCCTGTTTCAGCCTCCTGTCTCAACCTTTTTTTTGTTTTTTGGAAAGGTTTTTTTTTTTTTTTTTTTTTGCTATTGGGGGCGTGCGCTCGTCCGGGACGCAAACTGTGGTCGACTATGTGGGAGTTCAGCGACATGGCCATTACGCTAACTTTTGGTTCCCCCCTGCCTCAACCTTTTGAGAAGCAGGGATTACAGGTGTACACCTGTGCCTGGCTTGTAGGGCGGTCACAGAATCAAACCCAGGCCTCCTGTGTAGCAGTGTTAACTGTGCACACTACCACAGTGGGGCCATTATGGTTCGTGTTTTTCACAAAGTATCAATACAACTATTTCAGTTTGTAATGAAACATTTTAGATATATTAATTGTTGTCATCATCATCATTACAATTATACCTTGGTGAAAATAGGAGTTTTTAAAGCAATTATTCATAAATCCTTCATCCCAGGGAAACCAAGAAATGTAATACATACATATTTTTTCTTGACATTAATGAAAAGCAAATGTCAAACTGTTTACTGTACTTTGATTTTATAAATATTACTGTTGAACTAAACAGAGCTACTAAAAATATAGGAGCTAAATCTCTGTGATTCAAAGAATGTCTAAGGCAAAAGTTCCATTGGGTTCTCTTTTCAGTACTTTTTAAAAACAATTATTTATTTACTTTTATTCATAATTATTATTTTTAATTTGGTATAGGGCATGTACACTTACCAGGTAGAGACAGAAAAAGAAAGTGATAAAGCAAGCATCCAGGTATAGGACTTGAACCACTTTTCTGCCACGATACTGAGTTTTTCAGATGTCTGGTGATCCTTGGTTGTTGGTTTATATTTATTACTAAATTGATTAAGCAATATTCTTAGCTTTCCTCAGCAGTGTAGCTGGCTTGTTTCAATGGCTTAACTGAATAGGAGAGTTAACAGTGAACTATGGTGGGTTTGTCAGGAGGCATGTCTTCCAAAGCCAGGAGGCCAGAGGCAGGCTTGGGATCTGTAGCGTCCAGGAATGGTTGAGTACTATGTATAGTTTACCCCTTTGTATGGCTGCCCCCCACCATTTCTGGCCTTTTGGATTCAGAAATACCAGGGATCTACTGGTATCCTTCCTTGCTTCTTCTAGGATCTGCCACCCAGAGTAAAATGCATTGCAGGCATACGGTTCTGTTTCTTAGCCTAAGAGCAAAAGTGACAGGTGCAAGAAAGTTTTTGCTATAGTGTAGGCGCTCCCCAGAGAAAGAGAGGGAAAGTGAGAAATCACCCTCCAGGGGAGATGGCCATGCCGCAGTCTCTTCTCCTTCAGTCTCGTCTTGGGATTTTGGGCATGTACGTGCATGTGCCTGGTGTGGTTTTCAAACCATCAGGTCCAGGACTCAAGTTGCAGAGTTGGCCACATGGGATCCAGCTTTCTTAACCTTTGTGCCACTTGGCTGGCCCCCAAACCAGTGCTATTTTGCTAGCCTTTTAAAGTATTTATGTATATTTTTAACTTAGCTATTGTCTAATTATCACTAATATTTTCCTTGGGGGGGGAAAAAAACTATGTCATTAATCACCTTTTGAAGCTTTTAGTTTCCTGTAAATTTGTTCTTTTATTTGAATATATATATGTATTTTAGAGAGATTTTTGCTATAGGGTACGTATACTCACCAGAAGGACACAGAGACAGAGACAGAAAGTGAGAAATCGCCTCCTGGGTGATGGCTATGATGCAATCCCTTCTCCATTCTCCTCTTGGGATTTTGGGTACGTACTCACATGTACCCAGCATGTGTTTTAAGCCACTGTGTCCAGGCCTTGAACCATGGTTGACTATGTAGGAGTCCAGTGACATAACCATTATGCCATCTTCTGGTCTCCAAAATAATTTTCTGTTATTTTATGGTCAAATGAAGTTTATGGAAAAAATATACTAAAATAATCATTTTGTGGCTTTATAAATCAAATAGATTATTGTAAAACCTTATAGTTTATGATAGATGTATTTCTTCTCTTAAGACTGTAGAATGATACGTGTCTTCTCTGATTGGAGGATTTTTGTCTTTCAGGCTATTGACTGATAAAGACTTTTGTTTAACTTGAGTAATTTCGTATCTCTTTTGGTAACATATGGCACTATGGCACGTAATGCTAATTTGAGAAGGGGAATTATTTTTGTTTCTGTTGTTTATGTATACTCTATGAATGGAATGTTACAGAATAATAATATGTAAAGTCCAGGGTGTGTTTTAAATAAACAGTATAATAAAACTAGTGGAATCCTACTATTTCTGTTCTTGGAACTCCCATTAGAAAAATATAACCATCTGTTCCATCTATTTGATGATGCTTGTTACTTATAATAATCTCAATTTTATGAATCACAACATTTCTTTTGGTCCTCCACAATGTTAGAAAAGTGTTCTGTACTGCCTATGTCTGTAGATCCTAATGCAATCCAATGTTGGTATATTATTTACAAACTTCAAAGGGTCTTTAAATTACACTTTATTGGGGGTGAGAGGAGACAGAGTTGACAGTTTTGTGCCTGCTCATAATGTAGGTACTAACTTAAACATAGTGAATTTAAATACTGTAATGATTTGTTCTGTTTAAAATGATGCAGTATAAAACTTGAATTTCATACAAGTTTACCATAGGGTGGGCGCCACCACGCCCCTGAATTTCATACAAGTTTAAAAAGCATGATTTTTTTTTTCCCTGAAGAAACCTGCAGACATTTGATAGTTGATAAACATAAGACGTTTTTTTCCTTTTTTCTGTAAGCAACCCCCACATATTAAATTTCTGTCCTCAAAATGATCTAGTTCTCTTAGCAGGGTTGTGATGATTATTTATGTACAAATGATTTACTTGTTTAGTTTTATAAGGTATGAAGTCCAGACACTAGATCTTTTTTCTTTTGGAGAGGTTTTTGCTATAGGGCACGTGCGCTCACCAGAAAGACAGAGACAGACAGAGAGACAGAAAGCGAGAAATCACCCTCCAGGGCGGCTGGCCATGCTGCAGTCCCTTCCCTTCCATTCCCCCCTCGGGATCTTGGGCACACACACATGCACCCGGCATGAGTTTAAGCCACCTGGTCGAGGACGTGAACCGCGGTCGACTACATGGGAGTCCAGTGACATGGCCATTATGCCAACTGCTGGTCCCTAGATACTAGATTTTAAGTAGTCTTTTCTGAGACACCTTTTCTACCTGGACAAAACTGAAAACAAAGTAATTGCTTAGATACAATACCTACTTTTGGGGTTAATGAACTTCGTGACTATAGTGGGAATGATAGTTTATGAAATGTCATCAATTTTTCTTGTTCATTATGCTGACTCAGAATTTTAGAGCTCTCTAAGGTAAACAAAAACTCAGGCATATTTTTTTTCCTGAACAAAGACTTATTGTACGCATTAGTCTTAAGCAGATTTTAAAAACAAAAATGAGTATGCATGGCCCTGTAGAAATGACTACTGTGAATCAAGTTGGTGATACTTCTGTTTTACCATAACTAAATTTACGAATCAGCTTTTATTTGGGGAGTAAGGTATATACCTAGTAAAAAATTTGGTCAGTCTCTTCTTTTTTAAATATTTTTTTATTAATTCCATTTGTTATTATTATTTTTAATTCAACCAGAGAGAGACAGAGAACAAGAGAAAGGGAAATCAAGAAAACAAGTCATCAGGTCTGGGACTTGAGCCATCTTCGGCCATGCGGGAATCCATCCCTAACCACCAAGCCACCTGCTGGACCCCAAATTTTGGTCTCTTGAAAGAAATTTTAAAACCAGCTTCTCCTCCTTTGCTAAGTCCCCTGTTTCTATCTTTATGTGTGTCTATCTATCTGAATATTCTCTTTATGTATGTTTAGAAAAATATAAAATTTTTCCAGGTGAGTGTACATTCTTAAGTAATTTGATTCCCTTCCTCCTCTCAAAGTTTGTGTAGGGGGTGGGGGAAGCATTTATTTTGTTTTCTTACTAGATTGTAAATTACTTGAAACTTGGAATGCTGCATCGTATTCGACACAATACTGGTACATTGATAGATTAGCATCTATGTGATGAAAGACAGACCTTGATCTGTCTCATTTAAAAAGTGCCTGGCACATAGTAGCTGTTGAAGTGTTTGTTGAATTAATTAATTGCCAGGAATTATTACCAAGTGGAAATTTATAACAAGCTGTTCAAAGAGATCAGCTTATATAAATGGCTGCATCTCACTCCCTGGGACTCATACTTTAAGCTCTAATCATTTCTTTGGTTACTTTTATTTATTCCACTGTTTTGTTTTTTTAAGTTTATTTCATTATTGAGTTGTTGGGAAAGTCACAGTGCTATTTTTGCATAGAAAAACATAGAGAAATACACCCTGACTTTCATGACGACCTAGTGTTTTCTTCATGAGAGAGGGGGACGAACAGAGATAGGCAGGCATCTCTGACAGGGTCATCACACCAAGACCCTGCCCCGAAACCTGTAGCCGCAGGATCACAGGTGCTCTGGCAGGCGTGCCCAGTATGTTCATGTAGACCCCGGATGTGAACCCAGACCCTTCTCGTGGCCTCCAGCAATGCAGAACAGTGCCCCTGCTACACTGCCACCATGGTTTGGCTGCCTCTTCTTTTTTCAGTTGTACAGATGGCATAGGTTCAGTGTTGAAATTTAGTAAGTTAAAAAGAAGTTCATAGTCTTACCACCAAAAATAACATTTTGATGTATGTATTTTCAGGTATTATTTTATGTAAACATTGACTTATTTATTTTTCCTTACAAAAACAAAGTTTAATGTTTTAGAAACATGCATGTGTGCCATCATATATGTATATTTTCCTTTTAAAAGCTGAGTTCATACATTGTTCTTTATTTAGAGATTCTGAAATTAGTTGTTACCCTTCTCTTCCTGTTCTCTCTTAAACTCAGTCTAATCAGACTCTCACCCCAAACCCTTATGCTGTCAGTCTTTGACCTCCTCTGCACAACCCAGTGGTCAGTTCTCAGCTCACTTTTTACCCATTAGAAACATTTGAAACCATTTTTTTAACTTCCTTACTTTTTGCTCCCTTTCTTCCTACTTTCCTCCTTTAGGGAGACTGATTCCTCTCCATTTGAAGGTCACTAAATGTTCTAGTCTCTAGGACTCAGTCCTTGGACTTCTTATCTACACTCAGGTGATCTCATTCAGTCTCATAGCTTTAAATCCTATCTGTATAGTGATGGCTTTCAAAGTTAGCTCTAGATTAGAATTCTCCTCTGCTTAGATATATGGTAGACATTACACAAACCAGTCTCCTCATGCCTACTACCTACAATGAACAATCGCTTACTCTTTAAGTCATTAAATGAGACTTAAAGTAGGTGGGTTAGGCCAGAAACCTTAAAATCATTTGCATAGTTTGGGTTCTCTGCAAAGCAGATAAAGGGTTATATTAGGAAATGTTCCCAAAAGCCAAAAGGAAGAGAAGCAGACAGCAGAATAAGTCAGGCTGCAGTGCAGTCTTAATAAAGACCAGTCCCACAGGGACCTCTGATGCTAGAATGGCCTAGTCTGGTTACCCTGAGTTGGGGTAAGGAGACTAACTGACATCACCGAAGCCTAGAGAATGCAATGTTTAGCACCTGTCAGCCAGTCATTAGGTGTGGGCTGCCCTGGGAAGAGGGCCTGAGCCTCACCTTGTTTAGGCAAGGAATTCTTAAGGAGGCTGAATGTTGAGAGCTAGCTGCCAGCAGCAGCCCCAGCATCTGGGTGTATGCAGGTCCTTTGCTTTGGGAGAGGCACCTGGGAACCACCTAGTAGCATCCTCCACAGCATTTTTTATTCCTCTCTTTCTCTCGTATTCCACATTCAGTCTAAAACTTTGGTTCTACTTTTAAAATACATTCAGTTCTCTCTTTCTCTCTCTCGTATTCCACATTCAGTCTAGAACTTTGGTTCTACTTTTAAAATACATTCAGTGGCCAGCAGGTGGCATGTGGTTGGGGGCGCTGGATTCCCACATAGCCGACTTTCTCTCTGTCTTACTCTGCTCCTCTCTGGTCAAATTAAAAGATAGATGATAAATAGGTAGATAGATAGATGATAGATAGATATGTTAAATAAAAATAATTCTTTTAAAAAATACATCCAGAACCTGACCACTTTTCACCATCTGTATTCTAACCTTGGTCCATACCACCCTCATATCTTGCCTGGATTCCTGTTTTGCTTCCTAATTGGTCTGCTTGTACCCTTGCACTTGTCTGTTCTCTGCACAGCAATTACAGTAATCCTCTCAAAACCAAGACAGATTGTGTTACTCCAATATCCTAAATTATTTCAATTGCTTACAAAGCCTTTCATAAGGCCTTTTCAAGACCTTACATGGCCCCAATTACCACTCTGATCTTATTCATGCCTCTCTAACCACACTGACCTTTCAGTCTAGTATTCTACCCTCTTTTGGCTTCTTCTCTGCTGTTGTGACATAATCCCCACTTTGTCAGTTCCTCCCTATCTTCTTCTGTCATCCTGGCTAGTAGACAAAAAAAAAAAAAAAAAAAAAGTCTGCCAAATCAACATTACATGACTTGGTCAAGATTATCCAATGAGAAAAGTACTATAGAGCTTAGAAATAGTTGAAGCATTTTGCTTCTACTGAGTGCTTTTATTCCTTCATTTATAGCCCAGTGTAGAAAATTAATATGTGAAACAATTATTTTTTAAGTGTTTATCTTGGTTAGAGTTTCTTGAAAATGATCACTGTTTAGTGCTTTTCTCCCTACATTTCTAGTAAAATATGTTACTCTTACTGCAGCTATGTGATGGGATTGAGGTCATGCCACCTCATGCATGGAACTAATTATTTCTTGCTCCTTCTTTCTTGTACAGAGCCTTTCATCCTACTATAAAGGAGGGTTTGAACAGAAAATGAGTAGACGAGAAGCTAGTCTGATTTTAGGTGTAAGGTAGGTATGCTGCATAAGTATTATTTTGTTCTGTGGTCAAGCTTGTCTTGAAAAAGGTGAAAATGTTACAGTAAAGTTATACTTGTATTGAAAATTATGAACAGGAGTCAGAGGAGAAAATATCAAATTTCTACATTTTAAAACTTCAAATCTAAGAGAGTATCTCACTCCCCACCAAAATATCAGGCAAAAGTGTAATGTATCTTTGTTCTTTAATAAGGAGCTATTAATTTGAATACAGAGTTTAAGACAGTCCATCAAAATAACCCTTTTTGTGACATTGAATTTTCTCTGGACTCAGTTTTTTAGATTTTATTTTCTGAGGATATATGTGCATTCACCAAAGACAGAGAGAGGTGGAGAGACACAGACAGAGAAAGCCCTCTTCTGTGAGGTCTTGCTGCACTCCTTTTTCCTTCATTTCTTCATCCTATCAGGATTTGGGACACATGCACTCATGCTTGGTGTCTTTTTCTAACCGCCAGCGTCAGGATTCAAGTCACAGTTGGCCATGTGGCATTCATTTCCC
>NW_006204120.1:847096-871727 GCF_000334495.1 Tupaia belangeri chinensis
TTAACCGCTACATTAAGGGTCTAGCCCATCAGTTTTACAACTTGATACATATCTTTTTTTTTTTTTTAAGTTGATTTCTTTTCATGAGAGACAGCACCTTCAACAGTTTCATTTTGTGATCCTTCTTCAGCCTCTCCCTGCTAGGATCACAGTGTATGATTGTTTCATGTGTATGAATTGACTAGGAACTAAACCCCAATCTTTCTTATGGCTTCCAGCATTGTAGAGTAGTGTGCTATTGCTGTGTCACTGTGGCTGGGCCTGTATCATATTTTTCATGATAATGCAGTATCTGTTTCATAGTTCTTTTCTACTTCCATAATTTGATATCTAGCATACTTTATTTTACCTGTTTAACCTTAATATCCATGCATTTTCTAACTTTGTATAGCATAGGAGAAAATTAATGATATTTGGATGATGGCTCTCTTATCATTTACACATAATTTTAAAACATAGTTTTAGATTTACCATCAACTGTTTGTTTACCTTATTTTCCTTAGAACCCACTTTCATATTTTTGTGGGGGGTTATAGTATATTATTCATACTGAATTTTTGGCAATTTAATCAACATAATTCAGCAAAATAGATCATAAAATCCTATGTTGACAAACTACTTTTTAATCTCAAATGTTCAGTCCCTTTTCTAAGCTAAAATACTTTATTTTGTATGGCTGGGTTTGCAGGAAAAACACATAAAGGAAGAGGAGGGATCAATTTAGTTTATATTTTATTTAAATCCAAAAAGAGAAAAGATGTTTCTTATCAGAAAAAAGAAAGCAGGAAATAATTTTAAGCAGGGGAACCAGATTAGGATATTAGCTATTATGCTGTTACTTGATTAATATTGCTTAGAATGGCATTGTTATTTTTCTTGAACTTTTACTGACCTCTCATAAAATCTCATATGTGAATGTGAAGTATATTTTAAAAGCAAACACAGGTCCAGTTGCAGAAGCCTGTGCTACTAAGGCCCGTGCTCCTCAGGTTGAGACTACACTGGAGCCCCGGGTTAGATTCCTGCCTAACCTAAATGCTGGGTGCTATGGCAGTCACCTGTAATCTCAGCAACTTAGAAGGCTAAGGCAGGAAGATTGGTGAACTTGAAGCTGGCCTGGACAACATAACAAGACTCAGAGCTGGGTGTGGTGCCATGTGTCTGTGGTCTCAGCCACTCAGGTGCTTGAGGCAAGATCGTGATACAATAAAACTCAATGTTGAAAAAAAATACAAAAAGTAAACCTAACATGATGGATTTTTATATCATTTAATAATCATTCAAGATACTTCTGAATATTAGAATGGATGATGAAGAGTTTATTGTATTTTTGAGTTAACTCTTAAGATACACGATTGGGCCGGCCCTGTGGCGTAGTGGTTGGAGGAGCTTGACTCTGCATGACTGACACATGGTTTGAGTCTCAGCACTGTCAGCTTCAAAACATCCTGGGCACATATACATGTGTGCCCAAAATCTTAACAGGATGGAGAAGTGGAATAGAAGGGATTGTAGCGTGACTGCACTCCACTGGCGGTGTTCTTTTTCCCTTTTACTCTCTGTCTTTCTGGCAACACATGCACCCTTTGGCAATTTTAAAAAAAATACATGGTTGTAAAATTTTAGCCCATTGAACTGAAAGCTTTGCAAAATTCACAATGAAAATTCAGTGATTAAGATCACAGAATGTGGTATTAAGTGGATCTGGGTTTGAATTCCAGTTATCACCTACTTAAATGCCCTCAGTTTCATCATGTGTAAAATAAAGATAATATTAGTTACTACTGCACAGGATTACTGTGAATATTAAATTATATAACACATTTGAAATTCTTAGCAAAACATGGCACTTAGTAACTACTCAGTGAATGTCAGCCAGATAAGCTAGATCCTGTTCCTGATTCTGTAACTAACCACTGCATCTTATGATTTTGATCAGATTATTGTTGGCTTTTCTCCACTCTATTTCTTCATTTTTGCACTGGGATTAATTATACTATGCCTCGTTGGGATAATTTAATAATATGATGATACCTTTTTATATAAGCTCCTAATAAATAATAGATGCTGAATAAAAGGACGCTTTTTCTTCCTGATACTATCATGAATGCAGAAGCTAAAAATTTACCCGAACACCTTAAATGGAAAGGTAAAACTTATGTGTTTTCCACTAGCTATTTCTTTCGGTGAGAATATATTGATTATGACAAGATGCTTCAAGATGTGAATACATTGCTGTGATTCCATTTTCTGTGATTGTTGAACTTAAACTATATAGTCTGTATAACAAGTAGGTAAAGGCAGAATGAAATTGACCCTGTCGATACCCTATTAAAAAAAATACTCTGTGTACTGGATGATTCTACTCGTTCTTACATATTGCATTTAATAGTGATTGTTTGCAGAGATGCATATTTGAGTCATTGCTTTATGTTTTTCCTAGCAAGAGAATAGTTTTCTGTATTTTTACTCCTATATGTAACGAAAAAGTCTAAAATATTTCACCGAGCTACCAAGGAAAACTGTTATTATACCTATATATATTATTGTCTGAAATGACACACAAGTATGATTTTCAAACTTTCAAAAAAGTTCTGCAAGACTCTATTTAAACTAAATATTATGCAAAAGTTCAATAGTGTTTTGTTTTTGTTTTTAAAGATGAAATCAAATTGCTTCATTTGCTACAGGGTCAGAGAACAACAAGTATATAATAATTACCCACGTACCACACTCACACTGGCAGCCAAATGCATTCCAGGGAGCAGAATCTGAAATCCTTGATCTAGGTACATGATGTTTAAAATTACATTTTCAGTTCAGTAGTGAAATGTATATACTATATGTTGCATCTACATTGATTGTTGATTGATTGATTAATTGATTGCTGTAGAGTACATGCACTCACTGGAGAGAAAAAGAAAATGAGAAAGCACCCCATAGGAAGAATGGCCATGAAGCAATCCCTTCTTCTCCATTCTCTTCTCAGGATTTTGGCTATTCACATACACATGCCAGTGTGTTTTCAAGCCACCGTATGCAGGACTTGAACCGTGTAGTCAACCATGTGGATCCAGCCACCTTAACCACCATACCTATGGCTACCTCTACATTTAAGTTTTTTTGTTGTATTTTGTTTTTTGGTTTTGGTTTTGAAAGTTTTTTTTTTTTTTCTTTTTTTTTTTTTTTTTTTGCTATAGGGTGTGTGCACTCGCCAGAAAGACACAGGGAGACAGAAAGCGAGAAATCCCTCCCACACACACACACACACACCGTAATCCTTCTCCATTCTCTCGGGATCTTGGGCATGCATGCACACATGCCTGGCATGAGTTTAAGCCACCCAATAATCTGGGACTTGAACCACAGTCGACTACATGGGAGTCCAGTGACATAGCCATTACACCAACTTTAAGTTTTAAATTTTATACTAACTTTAAAAACTAGTATTATCCCATTTTTAAAAATCTTTATAGGAACAAACATATGTATGAGGGTCCTAGGCAGCAATAACAAAAGGGATAAATTCTACAAGCAAATGAAAATACATCCCTCATCCCCAAAGTTCATGTTTTGAACATCCATACTTGTACATATGAACTTTCCTTGTATTGTTTACTTTAACTCAGTGGTGGAAGACCTTAGTGGATATATACTTGTTGAGGTTTCTGAACAAAACTCCATGCGTACTGATTTTTTTAAATAATAGACAAGTAATTGATTTTTGCGAATGATTTTGAGTAAGGTGATTTTCATATTTTGTTTTATGTACCCAGTTAAAATTTAATGTAAAAAAGTAACTTACCTAGAATAAAATGGAGCTTACCATATATTCTAAAAAAAGAAAAACTTTTTAGAAACAACAAAAATTTGGCTTTTTAGAAACAACAGAAATTTGGCTTATACTGAATTTATGTCTTTATTATCTAGTGAACCACATTTGATTGGTTTTCTGAAAAATGTTTTTTTATTTTGTTTTGGTTTAGTTTTTTAACATTTCTCTTAAGTGCATGCACTCACTGGTGAGAGAGCGAGAGAGAAAGTGAAAAAGCAACCACCATGGGAAATGGTCATGCCACAATTCTTTCTCTTCCATTCTCTTCTTGGAATTATGGGTACATATGCACACATGCCTGGTGTGTTTTTCTTTTTTTTCTTTTTCTCTCTCTTTTTTAGAATTATTTCATTCATGTTATTACTATTTTTTTTTTTTAATTTAACCAGAAAAAGAGAGACAGAGAGGGAAGAAGCAAGTCTCCATATCCAGGACTTGAACTACAGTTGGCCATGTGAGAGTCCAGCGCTTTAACCACCATGCCACCTGTGTTTTTCAGACTGTCAGGTCCAGGACTCAAACCACATAGTCAGCCTATGTGGGATCTAGCCACCTTAACCACAGTGCACCTGGCTGTTCCTGAAATAAATCTGAAGTTCTCTTTCTTTTTTAAGTTTAAATTTTTTTTGTAATACAATAATCCTTTATAGTGTTAGTATTTACTAATACAGAGTTTTTGTTTGTCAAGGAGTTTACCTTTTTACAGTCATTTTCTCTTATAGGGTGGTATAAAATGAATTAAAAACCTATTGTGGGACCAGCAGATGGCATAATGGTTATGTTACTGGACTCCCGCATAATTGACTGCATTTGAGTCCCAGCCCCAGTGACATAAAATTCACATGGGATACATGTTTGGGCATGTATGCACACACGCCCAGCATGAGTTTAAGCCACTGTGTGGCATGATAGTTAAGGCACTGGACTCCTACATGGCTGACTACAGACCTGGCAGTGTGCTTTCTCATTTCTCCTTTCTCTCTCTGTGGTCAAATTAATAAAATAATAATAATGATGATGAATAAAATTAAATAAAATAATTCTTAAAAAGAGAAACCTAGTGCATATATAATTCCAGGCACTATTTTAAGATACAAATTATTGCTATGGTCCTTAGTTAATCGACCTAAGGAGATATGTCAAATATGTATAGATAACATAATAATAATAATAATAAAGGAAAGAATGACTACAGAGCACCAAAAAAGAGAAGGATAAATGTAGATGAGCCATAGCAAATAAATCATACTGGAAGTTTTCAAAGTAATTTATTTTTCAGTTTCTAACATGCAATTAAATAGTATAGTATTTGTTTTCCTGGTAGTAATGGTTACACTTTCAAAATTAAGTAATCTTTGTAATCAGAGAGTATCTGATTGCATATCTTGGAAGTACCTTCAAGCCAAAAAGTAAGTTTAAGATGGTCCCCCAAGGGACCAACAGTTAGTGTAATGTCTATGTCACCGGACTCCCATGAGGTCGACCATGGTTTGAGTCCCGGACCCGGTGGCTTAAACTCACACCAGGCACATGTGCGTACATGCCCCAAGATCCTGAGAGAATAGAGGAGAAGGGATTGTGGAGTGGCCATCTCCCCTGGGGATTGGTTTCTCACTTTCTGTCTGTCTATCTCTCTCATCTTTCTGGCAAGTGCACATGCCCTATAGTGAAAACCTCTCCAAAAAAAAAAAAAAAGATGATCCCCCCAAAAGACATGTAAACTTTTAAGGACTTAACTGATTTTATTCACAGAAGAATTTTTTTGTGCCTCTTTCATAATAAATAACCTATTTTCCCATTTAGTAATCTCTTAGTTACCCTCAGAAGACTAGTTAACTGTCCTTGACAGTTAACAAGTAACTGTCAAGGAACTGCTATGCACTAGAATAGTAGCAGAAACAAAGACTGATAACTAAGAGCAAGGACAAGGCACTGTTCAAAACAGACAGAAGACCTTAAAAAGATAATATTTTAGACCCATTTAGTAGAAGGCCAAGCAAACCCCTGTAGACCTCAAGAGAGTTTCTTTGCATTCTAATGATAATGTTTCTGGGTCATTCAAGCAATGTTAAATTAAATGATTTATACTCCACTTTTAAAAAGTAGGAAATATAACGCATTTCATAAACATCCTTTATATTCAAAATAACTATTTGAATACTAGTTGTATGTGAGACTATGCTAATTTTTTAACTTATATTATCTAAATTATCTATAAAATAATCCTGGTAGTTAGATTTTATTATATGTAGTTTACATATGAGAAAACTATAACTCAGAGTTTAAGTCAACAAAACAAGGTTTCATAGGTAATGAGTGGTGGGATCAGGTTTGAATCTGTATCTGAATAACTCTAAAAGTATGACATGCTCTTAGCACCTACAGCATGGTTTATCCATGCAAAGTAAATTATTTTGAATTTAGCAACAATTGCCTATACTTTATTAGCTAGTACTCTTCCCACTTGATTCCCAGAGAAGTCAAGTAGCTAGGATAGTATTAAGACAAAGTAGTATTAAGTAGCGATAATAGGATTTGTGGTGTTAGCATTAATTTCTTTTTCTTTGCTTGGAAAATGCATTAATGCAAAACATTTCCAATACGGGGGGACCAATGGCATAGCAGTTATGTCACTGGACTCCCATGTAGTTTGAGTCCCAGACCCGGTGGCTTAAAACTCAGGCTGTGTGCATGTGTGCCCAAAATTCCAAGAGGAGAATGGAGGAGAAGGGATTGTGGCATGGCCATCCCCTCTAGGGGTGATTTCTTGCTTTCTCTCTCTCTGGCAAGTGCATGTGCCCTATAGTAAAAATCTCTCTCAAAAATAAATAAATAAATAAATACATAAATAAAGTAACTGTCCAATGCTGGATAAGTTAGATTTTACCTGCATAATTTTAGATTTATTTTATTTTCTCCTTTAAGTTTCGCTTACAGAATAAGCTCTCACAGCCGAGCTTTCCCATAGGTTTCTCACAAAGCCAAATAAACTGTCAGATACGATGCATTGTTGAGAGAGGATAATGAAAACTATAATGGAGTCCTTGCTACATGCCAGGCACTATTCTAGCACTTTGTGAACATAACTCATTTAATTCTTACAGTTGAGGATATCCTTGAGGAATAAGTTGTTCCTAGCTATATTTTACAAAGAGGAAATGGAAACACAAAGAGGTTAAAAATTTGACCAAGATGGGCTAGCCAGTAGTCCAGTGATTAAGGCTTCTGTATTTTACTTAATCGTCTGTACAGTTCAAGTCCTGGACCTGGAAAATTCAAAAACAACACCAGTTGTATGTGTGTACATGCCTAAAATCCTGAGAGGAGAATGGAGGAGAAGGGATTGTGGCACAACCTGAGGGGTGATTCTCACTTCCTCCCTCTCTCTCTCTCTCTCTTTCCCCATCTTCAGTGAGCATATGCACCCTATAGCAAACAAACAAGCAAAAACAAGAACTTGATCAAGATCATCTAGTCTAAGTGGCAGTGCTGGAGTTAAAATCCAGCAGTCTAGCTTTGGAATCCAAATACATATGTCTGCTACACTATGTATGCTGCCTTCTTTTAAATAAGTCAGAAATGTATATTTTCCAACTTAGAGTCTGCAAGCTGACTCTCCTAATAATGTACGCATTGTGTTTTATTTTCTAATTGAGAATAGAATTGGTACTACAAAAGACTACAGAAAACCACATGTGACATTGAAACAATGATTTATTTTGATGGTTAGTACAATTAACTGAAAAGTTGTAATTTTCATATTCATCCACAAGATGGTGAAATTCTCATTAGTTTTTAATTTCTTGTAACCTATATAAACTATTAATTTATAATCTGTATTTGGCACTATTTATTGTAAGCACTTTAATTTCTTTTTTACAGCCCATCTGCTGGTAAGGCCAAGATTAGAACAGCTCACAGAAGAATCATGATTTTGAATCACCCAGATAAAGGTAAGTAGAATCCCTGTTTTTCAGAATAATATAGATCAGAACATGCTGTGAATTCCTTTGAGTTTACTTAAACTTATTGTGAGTGACATATTATTGAAACAGAAGTTTTTGTGCCCTAGTATTATGATTTTTCTCATAAATTAATGAGCCTGTAGATTGGGATTTGGTTACTTTTTGAAGTAATGGATTTATATTATCAGATTTCGAGAATTTAGTTACTGGTTTTTATGTATGAATATTTGAACTTGTTTGATGCTTCTACCATTTTGATTAGAAAAGAAAAAGATGAATTGTAGACTCTTTGGTGTGTACTCTGATTTGGGCATCATGAATTATATTGATTTAACACTAAACATAAGAGTCCAAGATGTAGAGGATTTCCTCTAAGTCTTTGAATGTAATATGTCAGAGATGATTCTGTACTTCTTAATTTCATTCTAGAAGACTGAGGCTGAGCCATTTGTTTTTAACTGGCCAGGTTTTTAATGTAAATTTATCTTACAGAAAGACAATTATTATAACTTTAACTACACTACAGCTGCTTGAGAGAGAAAGCCCATATGTTCATTACTGTTTCTGCTTTAAAATAACAGATGGTAGAAAGTTGCACTGTATTTCAGAAGTCAAGGGGGGGAGAGAATGAAGGGTTTCTTGGAGTCTTATTTACAGACTTTAAGTTTCCTAGTTTTTTTGTTTTTTTTTTTTAAACTAAAAACACATTTTGGATTTTTGTCCATCCTAATCAGCACCAGAATAAGGCTGTCTTTTTGTTTTATCTCTTAATTACTTACTATAAAAATTCTTTTCACTAAGCATCATCTTTGTTGGTTTTTGCACTGGCTGTTCTTTACTGTGAATAAATAAGAGAATAAACTTTGAAAAGAGGTTTTGCTTAAAATTTCTAAATAGCTTCAAGAGTTGCTGAAAAAAACCACTCAACTAATTTAATTTACATCGTGGGTTTCTAGAGTAATTGACTAAGGGAAAAACTGTGTATAAGTGCCTCCTTGAAGCCCTCTCTGTCTCCTAAACATTCCCTGTCCCTTCGGGTCAAGTGAACTGTCCTTCTCTGATTGATTGTAGTAGGATCAAACACTCACGTCTTAGCAGATGATTGACAAGTTGTTGAGTGCACCTGTTGGCAAGGAAGCAGATTCTAAGATACATCTAAGAGACTATTTTTAGATAACTTTGATAAAAAAAAGAAAATGTTTATGTGCCTTATGAGCCAGTAGTGTTTAAAGAATTACTTAATTTATTCTGAGATACAGGTTGTACATCCCTAATCCAAAAATATGGAATCCTAAAGGCTCTAAAACCTAAAACTTGTTAAGTGCAGACATTATAGCATAAGTGGGAGATCCCACACCTGACCTCCTGTGATGGGTCTCAGTCAAAATGCAGGTGTATAACACATAGTTTACTCACTGTCGCTAAGGAAAAAAGAGTTTCTCAGCCGCTTTCAGCTATAATACAGCTTTTCTGCATATGCCCAGATTTCCTCACTTATGCACACTCACAAGGGGTATATGTAGATATTCCATAATTCAAAAAAATCCAAAATCTGAAAGTCTTCTGGTCTCAGCATTTTTCTCTGGCTTCTGCCTTCCCGACTCATGTTGTGGCCTTGAACACTCTTCACCTCTTCAAATGTCAAGTTTTATTATCCACAAAATGAAGAAATTCCATTTTGGCTGCCGTCCAGCCGGCAGGCTTATGTACTCACCAAAAATAGAGATAGAGAGAAGGAAAGAGAAAGAGAAAGCCCGTCCTCTCCACAAAGTAAGACATGGTGATGCCACAGTCCTTTTTTTTCATGCCTGGTGTGTTTTTAAAGCCTGTGGCCAGAATCGAACTGCCATTAGCTATATGGAATCTGCCTTTCTAAATGTAGCACTTAACCGCTGTGCCATGGGGCTGGGCCTGAAGGGATTCATTCCTGAAGTCTTTCTTGTTTCCATGATTTTAATGTAATAACATTTTATGCTTATTCAGTTAATGAAGAACTTGTACCCTATCTTTTTATTTAAATCACATTTTTAAGGACAACACTCTTCATCATCTAGATTATTGTACCGTTTAAGAGTGTGTTGACAGTTTTGGACATTTTCCATATAATTGCTTGTTCACCTCAAATTTAAAAACATTTGGCGTTTCAGAAAGTTTATACACTTCCTAAAATGCATCCATACAGTTAACCGTTAAAAACCCCTGCTCTCAGAAACTGGACATTTGGAAGTTATAATAGCTGGGAGGGAGGGCAACTGTAGATACTAGAGACAGTATAGGAGGGGGTAAGTAATAGGGGGTAGATAATTGGGGTTGGAGGGAGGGGACCAGGGAAAAAACAAATACCACAGTTAATAGCCAAGAAATGAAAAATTTTCTGCTGGTGATAATGTGTACGGTAATGCCTTTGACTTGACTAAAATGCACTGTATTCATGCTGAGAAAAAAACGATGTCGTACGCTGTAAAGATGTGCAGTGATTAAATGTAAATTAAAAAAGAAAAACAAACAAACCCCTGCTTTTACCTGTACTACGGTAGAAGTATAGTGAATTGCTGTGTATATGACAGAGTTGGGAGATGACAGCTCCTAAATATGAAAATGGTCTTCCTTTGAGAGGGAAGATTGTTTTGTTTTGTTTTTAATGGGAACAAGATAACAAATTTTAAATAAAAATATCTCATTGCCTTTGGAGAGAGAAAAGAGTATTTGGGCTAGTATGAGAATGGGCAACTTTTTAAAAAAAGAATTATTTAACTTAACTTTATTTATTCATTCATGTATCTATTTATTTATTTTAAGTTGACTGGAGAGTGAGAGAGAGAGAGAGAGAGAGAGAGTGAGAGAGAGAGAGAGCAAGCAAGCTACCAGGTCCGGGACTCAAACCATGTTTGGCCATGTGTGGGAGTCCAGTGCCCTTAACCACCACGCCACCCGCTGGCCCCCAAGAATGGGAAGAAAATGGGCAACTTTTAATTTTGCCTTCTCTTTTTTTAATTCTTCAGCATCTTTGTTTGAACAGTTCACCACTGGGTGTTATAGGTAGTTCCAAATACTTAAATTCTCTACAAAGTGCTTCTGAAATTCATGAATATATTCCCCTACTCTCTCCCCCACCCCCAAGTAACTTTTCTTTTGGTTTTGTTACCAGCTGGTAGAATAAATTTGGAACTTCAAATGTGTGATCAGCTATAATCTGTTACACATTTCATTATCAACTTCTGCAAAGAAAGTGACCCCAGAAAATTAGATGTGGGAAACAGCTGAAAATAAATTTTTTATCTCTAGTTTTAAGTGAGCATTCAGATGCATTTTGGTAAAATGTAAATTTTGCTATTTCAATTTAGTATGATAAAAAATTAGTACAATAAAACAAAAACAAACAAAAGACATACCTCAGGTCATTGATATGTTTTTGGATTAATATTTTTTAGATTATTGATTTTCTTGCCAAAGAAGAAAGTAAGTTACTAGAAAATCAGTAGTTTGGTATTGCCCACTGAATATAGGACAGACTAGGTAAATATGAAAGACTAGAACTTGGGTCAGAAGTGGCATAGTGGTTATGTTGGTTGCCACATGGCCGACTGCATGGTTCAAATCCTGGACCCAGTGGCTTGAAAAACACTGTGTGTGTGTGTGTGTGTGTCCCCAAAATCCCAAGGAGAGTGGAGGAAAAGAGACAGCAGCATGGCCATCCCTTCCAGAGGATGTTTCTCACAGTCTCTTCCTTTCTCTCTCCAGCAAGCACATGCACCCTATAGCAAATACTTAAAAGACTAGAAACTCAGAGTTTTCTTACAGGCTGTCTAATCCAGTGCTGCTCAAAGTATAGTTAGTCTGTTTGTGCCAGGCTAGTTTGTATATAATCTATGTGCAACAAGTTAAAAGTAGAAATTGTGCTGACTCAGTAGCTTAGCAGGGAGCTGGATCCCACAAGGCTGACCACGGTTGGAATCCTGGCCCTAGCAACTTGAAAAACATGCCAGGTATGTATGTGTATGTATGTTCTAAAATTTAAACAGGACGGAGATTTGGAGGAGAAGGGATTGTAGCATAACCACACCCCATTGGGATTTCATGTTCATATTCCTCCTCTCCCTGTTCCTCTCTCTCTGACAGGCCTATGTGCCATCTGGAAATTTAAAAAAAAAAAAAAAAAAAGATATTTGAAAACCTTTATAACAACTTGGCCTTGCCCTAATATTCAAATGGTGTGATACTTTTGTATTGTATGAAATTATTGGTTCATTAAAGATGGAGAAATAACAGTAAAAACATATAATTCTTACTTAATGTATTAGTTTTTACACTCAGTCTGTTTATACCTTTTGCAATAGTTTGAGATATACTGATCTAATCATTTTGCCTCTTAAATCAGTACTTTCTGCTCCATCCTGTTAGCTTTCCTTTGAAAGGTTGTTTCATAAGGTAGCCCACTCCATTAGTAGGCAGCTCTGACTACTTGAAAATTCTTCCTTATATTTAAATTAAATCTGCCTGCTTGCAGTAAAGAGATTCTCAATCTCTTTCCATTTATACCCCTTTCAATGACCATACAATCTTCTCACTCTTGAACAATATTTGACTCATTAAATTAAATATCAGGCTTAAAAACTAGTCAAAGTAATTATACTGTTGAATGGATTTTCCTTAATTACTCTCATTGTAGGAGAAACTAATTTTGACTTGAAGCCTTGGTAATAACACATTACAATTTATTATAGTATATAACATTCAGAACATGTAAATATTTAGAAAAAGAAAATTGTGATCACCGAGAGTCAACATGGATTCACTAAGAAGCAATTACCAATTAGCTTGATTGCCTTTTATGGTAAATGTACTAGGCAATTTGTTTCAGAGAACTCATTTTTATTTTCTTTTCACTTCAATATTTTATTTAGAGTTAAGGCTTTGTATTTGAATTCATTACTTTTTTGGTAAAGACATAATTTTGTTTTATCATACATTGGTTTTCCTTTAAATGGTGATGCATTTTAAGGAGCATGGCTTATTTATCTTTATAACCTATATGGCTGACATAGAATTAACTCAAGTCTTTTAGTTGAGTGAATGAATAAGCAAATGACTAAAAAGAACACATACAAATAAAATTAGTATGTAAAATAGAATTGAGATTGGTAACTAATACATTAAATGATCATATTAAAAATGTTTTATATTTTGTCAGTGGGCATGTGCACTCACCAGAGAGAGAGAGGAAGTAAGAAAGCACCCCCTATAGGGGATGGTCACACTGTAATCCCTTCTCCATTTCTCCCTCCTTTTCAGGATTTTGGGCGCACACCCACAAGCTCAGCATGTTTCTCAAGTCACCATGTCCAGGACTCAGACTACACAGTCAGCCTGAGGGATCTGGCTACCATAGCCACCAGGCCTTGGAGCCAACCCAGTTCATCTTATTTCTCTATTTTATGTTATTTTTCCTTTGTTCATGAGAGAGTGTGTGCATGCACATGTGAGAATGAGAGGGGGAGGGAGAGAGGAGAGCACCCTCCACAGGGTCTGGTCATGGGGTTTTCTCTTTCCTTCAGACCTCCAGCCCAGAAGACTTTGGGTGCTTAAATACATTCCCAATGTGTTTCTTTCTTTCTTTTTTTAAAGAATTATTTAACATTTTTTTTTTTATGTTCATTCATTGAGCATCATCACAGCATTGAAAATGTGATTCCCCATGCACAATACAATGCATAGTGGCTTAATCATGCATGTTATCATCGACAATTTTCCATTTCTTGTTTCATATATATATATATGTTTCCCATTTACCACCCTCCTCCACACTGTGGTGTCTACAGTTGCTTTTTATTCCTTTCCCTCTCTACACATTTTATTGATTTACAAAATATCTTAATTAATTTAACTACTTTCAATAGCAAGTTCAGCTAGTATATATACACATCTGTGAACACGTGTCTGACTTTAGGCATGAAACTCTGGGCAGAATGAATATACTAGGAAGTAGCACCTAGCTGATGCTATATAGCTTACTGCAGTGTGTTTCAAACTGACCAGACTAGGGATTTGAGTCACAGTTGCTGTGTTGGATACAGCTTCTCTTGGGTAGTGCATTTCTAGAGTGAACTGGCACAATCTTTTAAAAATATTCCTAAGATTTCACAGTTGAAGCCATTTGGACTTGGGTGCTCCTTTTTGGGAAAGTTTTTAAATTGCAGGTTCAATTAATTTAGAAGGTGCTCATCTCTTTCAGATTTTCTATTTCTCCTTACTTTAGTTTTGGTTAGTTTTGTTTTCTTTCAACATTATTCATTTCTGATTTATTGCCATGAAGATTTTAATATATTCTTACTACGGGACTAGCAGTTAGTGTAATGGCTATGTCGCTGGACTCCCACATAGTCAACTGCGGTTTGAGTCCCGGACCTGGTGGCTTAAAACTCACGCCGGGCGTGTGTGCATGTGTGCCCAAGATCCCGAGAGGAGAATGGAGGAGAAGGGCTTGTGGCGTGACCATCCCCCTGGGGGGTGATTTCTCGCTTTCTGCCTCTCTGTGTCTGTCTGTCTGGCGAGCGCACATGCTCTATAGCAAAAAAAAAAAAAAACTCTCCAAAAAAAAAAATATATTCTTTCTACTTTGTTAATGTTTGTAGTAGCTGCCATCCTAGCTACTTTTTATTCTCAGTATTGTAATTTATTTTATATTGTCTTATGCCTTTTTAAATTGTATTAACCTCCATTTACAAGTTAACTTTCTATATCATTAATACTTACTCTAACCTTCTGCTGTCTTTGGGTTTAATTTCTCTTGGGTTTCCTGTTTCCTTACTAGTTTTTGAAATGGTGTTATTCATTGGTTTCAGTTATGACTTAGTTCAAGATTCTATCAGTTCATGGGAACCAGCAGTTAGTGTAATGACTATGTCGCTGGACTCCCACGTAGTTGACTGCGGTTCACATCCCAGACCCGGTGGCTTAAAACTCACGCCGGGCGCGTGTGAATGCGTGCCCAAGATCCCAAGAGGAGAATGGAGGAAAAGGGATTGCGGTGTGACCATCCCCCCTGGGGGGTTGATTTCTCGCTTTCTGTCTGTATGTCTCTGTCTGTCTGGCAAGTGCACGCGCCCTATAGTGAAAATCTCTCCAAAAATAAATAAATAAATAAATATTCTATCAGTTCACTACAATTCTTTTTTTAACCTATAGTTATTTTTAACATGCGTTACTCAATTTCTGAATAAAGTTATTGTAGTTATTTCTATAGTGTCTATTTCTAGCTAAATTCTACTTGGAAAAAGAATGTACTGTAATTTCAATGATCCAGCATATGGTCATTTTTGGTAAATAATCTGTGATCACTTAAACAGAATGTATGCTCTGCAGTTCTTGGATGCAGTGTTCTGGATATGTGAATAAAGTTTGATTATATAATATTCGGATCTTCTATTTCCTTCATGATTTTTGTCTGTCTGCTTTATTATCTGTTAAGCCTGTGGTGTACCTTTAGTAGAATCTAATGTGGTCCAAAGCAGTTCTCCATTCTATCCATTTAGGACACTTTTACCACTATTTGGAGAAAAATCACCAAAGAAAAGAATAAGTTGATTAAATTAGATTCTCTAAAAGGACATATTTTTAACAGGTAGAACTTAGATTTAACTAAGTGGGTATATGGATTATAACAGTCATTAAAAGAAATTATGCATCAATATAAAGTACCCTAAAACAAAGAATACTGCTTTGCATTTGGAATTGAATATTGTCTCTTTGGTTCTAAGTATCAATTCATTATTTTAATAAAATTTATTTATGAATGTTCACAAACCTGTATTTTAAAAATATTAAATAAAAATACATTTTGAGAACCCAAAAAATAAATAAATAAAGTCTTATATGATTGTGTATTTGTCTAGTATTTCATTTAGGTTTATCTTTTTTTTTGCATATTTTGACAAAATGATGGAGGCAGATAATTTAGAATTGTTATATATTCCATAAGAATTGCCCTCTCATTTTGAAATACCCCTCTTTGGTTCTAGTAATGATTCTTGCTATAAAATATACTTTATCTAAAATTATTTATAGTATACCAACTTTTTTCATAAGTGTTTACATGATACATCTTTTCATTCCTTTTAGTTTCAACCTTTCTGTAACTTGTCTCTGTCAAGTAGCATGTAGTTGAATTTTTTTGTTTTTGTTTTTTCAGTTTGCCAGAGGGCAGGTGTCCTCTGGAGAGAGACAAGGTATGGGGGAGCAAAAAAGCATTCCCTATGGGGAATGGTTATGCTCCAATCCCTTCTCCTCCATTTTTCCTCCTTTGGGACTTTGGGTATACGTGCGCACACACACCTTACATGTTTTTCAAGCCCTGTGGTCCAGGACTCAAATCACAAGCTAGGCAATGTGGGATCCACCTGCCTTAACCATCAAGCCATAGGCTGGCTCAACATGTAGTCATTTTTTAATGAATCTGACAATTTAAACTTTTAATATAAATATTTAGCCCCTTTCCATGTAGTTACAGATGTAAGAATATATTTATACCATGTTGCCTTTTGTTTTCTATTTTTACTGAACCATTTTGTTTCTTCTTCTGCTTCTTGACTTTTTTAGGCTCATTCAAAAAATTATTTGACTTTTCCAATTTTTCTCTTTAGTAACTTAGTAAATATGCAATGGGACTGGCTCCATGGCACAGTAGTAATGCACTGCTTAAAGACGCTGGATCTAGGCCAACTCGCAGTAGAGTGGTTAAGTGCTGTGCATAGAAAGCTAGATCCCACATGGCTGTCTCATAGCAGTTCAAATCCTGGCCCCAGTATCTTGAAAAATGACAAGTCAAGCACATGTGCATACATGCCCCCAAATCCTGATGGGATTGAGAAATGGAGAAAAAAGAATTACAGTGTGACCATGCCCCATTGTGGGGTAGTGCTTTCTCTTTTTCTCTTACTCACTTACTTTCTTTGATGGGCAATTACACACACCCTCTGGCAATTAAAAAAAAAAAGAAGGAAGCCAACTCCAACATGATTTCCGTGGTTTGAATTCCCAACCCAGTCAGCCTGAAACACGCCAAGCATGTGCAAATGACAGAGATCTGGAAGATCTCTGCAGTGTGACCAATCCTGTGGAACATACTCCTCTCTCTTTTTTTGGGGCAGTCTCTCTCTCTATCACTATCACATGTGCGTGCATGTACTCTTACCATGAATAAAGAAAAACTTAAATGAAAAACTATTTTTAGGTAGCCTGTGGCATGGTGGTTGAGGCAGCTGGATCTTATGTGGTCAACTGCTTGATTTGAGTTCCAGATCCCATGGCTTGAGATGCACATGGGGAACATTTTTCTTATCATGCTTGCAGTTTGTAGACTTTCTTGAATCTGTGGGATGAAGTCTTCCTTTTGTCAGTTTCAGAAACTACTGCTCCATTATTATTAATCTTATCAAGTGTTTCCTTTCTTTTTTTCTCTCCACTCTTCTTCTGAAACTCCAATTATGTGTATTTTTATTTCCCTCATTTTCTATTGTCTCATGTTTTTATGCTCTTGTCTGTATGTCCCTCTTTTTGTGTGTAGATATTTTTAAATTAAGTTTTCCAGTTCATTATCTTTCTTCTACACTGATTTGCTCTTCAACCAGATAAGTTCTTAATTTCATTTCTCAAATTTTCAGTGGACTCATTTTATGGAATCTGATTCTCTACAGTGCTATATATTTTTTCAATATTTTTTGCATTTAAAAAAATATATTACAATTATTTCAAAGCCCTTGTCTGATACTTTCAATATCTAGCTCACCTCTCTTTCTCTTCCTGTTGTATTTTTGTTTTCAGACTTTTTATTGGTATGCAAGGTGTTTTTTTCCCTTTGATGTTATATGTTTTGTGTGAAAGCAGTAGTTCTCAAACCGTAGTCTCAGACCCCAATAGGATTTGTTTAAGTAGGTTCTGTCAATATTTATGATACTAAAAATTAAAACTGAGAAAGTTTTTAAGATTTTTATCGATTAACTCATTTTATAGTATTAAACCTGTCATATAGTAACATGACATAATCTTTATGAAAATTTATATTTGCCACTACAAATTTTTTTTTTTTTAGAGCAGTTTTTGTTGTGGGGCTCATGCTCTCATGCAGAGAGCCAGAAAGTGAGAAATCACCCCCTGGGGGGATGGCTATGCCACAATGCCTCCTCCTCCATCTTCCTCTTGGGATCTTGAGCATGCATGCACACACATTCGGTGTGAATTTTAAGTCACCAGGTCCAGGACTTGAACTGCTGTCAACTACATGGGAGTCCAGCGATATAACCATTACACCATCTGCTGGTTCCCCAAAAGTCTTTTTAAAATAGTGAGTTAAGTGATATTGTTTTACATTCTTGCTTATTTCACTAAAGTCTAGCTTAATAGAAAACACCTGGGTTCTCATGCCAGTTTCTGCATTCATTCTCTTGTGATAGGTTGTTTTGTTTAAATGTAGGAAGAAAATACAACTTTATACAAATAGGCAGTTGGGAAAAGAAAGAGTATTTTATCTGTCTTTTCAGATTGTTGTAGATATTCTCTATTGCTAGTAAATTAGAATTAAACAGTAGTTTCTTAAAGAATAGTTGCATTGTGGAATTAGAAATCATACCAATGAACTTTACAAATCTGTTATATTATTAAAATCTATTTGTCTAGTTTATACTTTGATTTTTTTTTTATTCACACATGGTTTTGTGACATCATTCACTGGGAGTATTGCTTCACTGAGAGCTCTAGGTTGTGCACATATTGACACATTTTCTTATACCAGTATTCTCAAGATCCAGTCCCTAAACTAGCAGCAGCATGTCCAGGAAACTTGTTAGAAATGCTAACTCTTGGGTCCAGCTTCAGACCAACTGAATAAAGAATTCTGGGATTGGGGAACAGCAATTTGTATTACACCAGGTCCTCATAGCGATTGTGGTATACACTAATGTTTGTAAACCACTGTTCCAAGGGTTCCAGCTGAGGTTCTGGGTTATTTACTGGAACCTCTGTACCAGGCAGGTTCTGTCCTAGTATTTCCAAATGTTCTAAACTTGACTTTGCTTTTCAGAAGCTTCCAGCTTTTCGCAGAAACTTCTGCTTTGTGTTTTTAGCATTCTGTCCTGCCCCAGTTCTGAACTGGTGTATACTTAGAGGGAGAGAGAATTCAGTTGTATGTCAGGGTCCATCTTCAAGCGTACTTTTATGAAATAGGATCCTAGATTTGGGTTTATATTTTTATCTTTTTTTTTTTTTTTTTTATGAAGTTTCAGTGTAGGATGTGTACACTTATCAGAGAGAGAGACACAGAGAGAGAAAATGAGAAATCACCTGCCAGGGGGATAGCCACACCTCAATGCATCTTCCTCCATTCCCCTCTTGGAATTTTAGACACACACACACATGCACCTAATGTGTTTTTCAAGCGACCAGGTCTCGGACTCAAACCACACAGTCAACTGTGTGGGATCCAGCTGCCTTAACCACCTTAACTAACTTGCTGGCCCTGTTTTTTATCTTTCCAGCTGAGGAGACTGCAAAAAGCCCTGACCCTAATAGCAGCCTTCCTAAATCCTTTACCCATACTTTTAACCTCTTGCTCCACACCAGAAATCAGCAATTACCCTAAAGGAAAAGCAATTTCAGAATGTGATCTTATGTCTCTAGTATCTTTCTCTTCTAGAATCTCTATAATACTAAAAAACTGGGGGTTTTTTCGTTGCTTTTATTTCCGTTGTTGACTCTGTCTATTTTGTTTTCAGTGTGAGCTAACAAACTATTCTATCATAACTAAAAACAGAAACAAAGAAGGTTACTTCTGAGGTAATGAAAAGTGATGCTAGATCATTTAGAAGATGGTGCAGTTATCTCGTTGAGAAATAATGGTAACCTAGTTCAGGATGGAAACAAGGAAGTGAATTTGAGATATATTTTGGAAAGGGAAAAAACAGTTATTGCTGATTGATTTTTATAAATAATAGTTAATGTTTCTTCATGATTCCTGAGTCAAAAGAATTGATTAGATAATAGAACAATTTATGAAATGGGACTGGTTTAGAGGAGGGCAGGAGGATTGCAAACAGGTTTGGGAGAAAAATAGAAAATACTATCTTGATGTTAAAGAAGTACTCAGGAGACAATTCAAAGGAAAATGGAGTGTAAGAAGTTGAATAAATGAATCTGGAGTTCTGAAGAAGAATCTGGACTTAATAATTTGAGAGTGACCAGTATAAGAGAGTTGAAACTGATTTTGTGAGAAGTCTCAAAACAGTGTCTTCTGAGCAGTCATTCATTCATTTGACAAATATTGAGAACATTCAACAAATAATGAATTTTAATGTAAGCTTGGTTAATTACTAAACACAGATAACCAAAGACTTCACCTTCATGGATCTTTGTTTTTTGGAGCTATTAACTATTAGTTTTTGGGTGAAAGATGAAGACCTGGACTGTCCGAGACAAATCAGGATATTTATAATCACCCTTTATACAACCATCGCAGTAACATTTATAAAATATAAACTCACTTTTCTATGTAAATATCACCAGTGGCCTTCTATGATCTTCAAAAGCTCTAGTTTAAATGCTTAAGTATGGAATACATGTTCCTTTATGATCTATCTCATATACACCCATGTGCATCATTTGTTACCAGCTCTTCCTTCTCTGCATCACATTGTGTTACTGGGGATACCTCTGATTTATCATATCTCCATCTCTAGGCCTTCTCACATTCTGTTTTCCTTCTATTTTTTTTTTTTTTTCAAAGAGAGATTTTTGCTAAGGGCACATGTGCTAGCCAGAGAGACAGAAAAAGAGATCAAATCCTAGGGGGGATGGCTATGTCATAATCCCTTTTCCTCCATTCTCCTCTCAGGATCTTGGGCACGCACCTTGTGTGAGTTTTAAGCCACCAAGTCTGGGACTGGAACTGTGGTTGACTATGTGGGAGTCTAGCAATGTAACTGTTGTGCCATCTGCTGGTCCTTCTGTTTTCTTTTGAGTGGATCTTGTATTCCACTGGGAGAGACAAATCATAGATAGCTAATTTGGTAGATTTAAATAGCCACAAAATTTTCACAGCTCTTTTTATCAAGAGATGAAGTCTTTTTCCTCACCCACTCAAGTTGGCTTTGTCACTTGCTTTGACCAGTAGAAAGTAACAGAAATAACATTGTGCGAATTCTGAACCTAGGTCTCCCAACGTGTTGATATCAGTCTTCTCAATAAAGAAGATCTAGGATGGAATTAGTAGCTCGAAGAAAGTAGGAAAGGTTTATAACACCACATGCTTAATAAAGCAGGAATTTAGTGAGCAAGAAATCCTATAAATTAAATGAGAAGTAGTATGGTATGATTCTTGAGAAGAATACAGGTTGGAGAGCCAGGCCTCCTGGAAATCCTGGCTTAACCCCATATTAGCTCTGTGGTTGGTGTTAGGTAAATTTTATGATTCAGTCTCTTTATGAGACAAATATGAGAATTTAACTACTACAAAGAGTGGTTGAAAGAATGAAATGAAATAAGATATTAGAGTAATACCCAGTGAATGTCATCAACATTATAGTCTTGGTCATAGGGTTGCTCGGCATCAGTGATTTTTAGACAGTATGTATTTACAGTGTCATCAAATTGCATGGAGGTCAGTATATCTCCAGTATTCATTTTCCAATAAACTTTCTTTTTTTTTTTTTTGGAGAGGTTTTTGCTATAGGGCGCATGCACTTGCCAGACAGACAGAGAGAGACAGAGAGACAGAAAGCGAGAAATCAGCCCCCAGGGGTGATGGCCACGCCGCAATCCCTTCTCCTCCATTCTCCTCTCAGGATCTTGGGCATGCACGCACACGTGCCCGGTGTGAGTTTGAAGCTACCAGGTCCGGGACCCGAACTGTAGTTGACTACGTGGGAGTCCAGTGACATAGCCATTACACTAACTGCTGGACCCCCAATAAACTCTTAAAAAGTGAAATATACATCCATAAAAATATACAAACTAGAAATGTACAACTCAAAGAGTTATCACAAAATGAACCCACTTGTAACTGTTCCCACTTAATATATACCAAGTGTCTGCACTCTATGACAAACTGATTGACTAAAGGATATAGAAATATAGGAAATGGATGTGAATACCATGTATAGTGTGTGTGAAAGAGTAGAGTCTGAGGAAGAACATTTAGAAGAAAAATAGAGAGAAAAAATTGTGGTATTATCTATTGAACATATAGTTTATCAACTGACTAGGGAGAAATATTCATATGTTGGAATATTTACTTTGTAAGCTAAATAATGTGATTGAATGTATAAAAGAAAATGAAAAATAAATAAATAAATAAATAGAAATTCATTCCTAGGTCTTGATTTTTTAAGTACTGTTATGCATTTTATCATTATTAAAGTTTGTGTTGTATTGTTATTAATTGCTAGGATATAGAAATATATATGGTATTCAACAACTTGTTAAATTTATTAGTTAATTCTGTGATCTTAAGATCCTTTTGAATTTTCTATATATTCTGAAATGTCACTTATGAAGATTTATAATTTCTTTTCAACTTTAGTACATAAAATACACTTCAAGTAGCATTGTCATTGATTTTTTTATTTTTAGGTTTTATCCATAGGGCCACATGTATGTATTCGCTGAAGAGAAAGAGAGTCAGAGAAGAGGACAGTGAAAAATCACCCCCCACTACCCCCTGAGAGATGGTCACACTGCAAATCCCTTCTCCATTCTCCTCTTGGGATTTTGGGCAAACACACACATGCCCTGCATGATTTCAAGCCACCAGGTCTGGGACTTGAACTGCAGTTGCCCATGTGGGAGTCTAGCCTTTTAACTGCCATGCCACCTGCTGGCCCCACCATTATTATTTTTAGTATATGTGCTGCTGAAGTGAGTACCTGCCATTGTGATTTTTAATCTTTAAAATTTGTTGAGACTTGCTTTATAGCTTTAGCACATGGTTAGTTAATGTTCAACATGCACCTTAAAGAAAGGAATATTCTACACTGTAGGATACAATGTTTCATGTATGTTAGATCAAATTTGCTCATCGTGTTTTTTTTTCATTTTTTTGGAGAGGTTTTTGCTATAGGGCCTGTGCGCTGGCCAGAAAGACAGAGAGAGACAGAGACAGAAAGCAAGAAATCACCCCCCTAGAGGGGATGGCCATGCCGCAATCCCTTTTCCTTCATTTGGATATGCACACACACATGCCCAGCGTGAGTTCCAAGCTGCTGGATTTGGGACTTGAACTGCTGTCGGCCATGTGGGAGTCCAGCAATGCAACCAGTACACCATCTCCTAGTCCCAACTTTTCATGTTCTTACTATCTATTTTTGTCTATTCTATCAATTACTGAGAGAGACATGTGTTTCCATTATGATCATGTATTCTTATGTTTTTCCTTTGGGTTCTATCACTTTTTCCTCTATATATTTTGAGGCTATATTATTAGGTGTATTCAAATTTATACTCTATTTGTCTTACCGGTAGATTGACCCTTGTAACAGTATGAAATCTTGTAATTTGTGGGATTGCATTTTGCCTTAACGTGTTCATCATGTGATAATTAAAGCAATGCCAACTTTATATTCATCAGTGTTTTTTTTCTGTTTTTTAAAAATAATAGCGTTCTTGTAACCAACATGCAGTTTGCTAGCTTTTTATAAATTAACTATATTGAGATATAATTTACATAGACTAAAATGTGCCCATTTAAATATGCACAACTAAGTTTAGACAGATGTGCACACCCTGATAACCACTAATGTTACTAAGACATGGGCTGTTTCCATCAGCTCCAAAGGTTTCCTGGTGCTCCTTCCACTGCCAGTTCCTCCCCAAGACTGGACAATCACCATTCTTTCTGCCACTGCAGATTAGATATGTCTTTCCTAGTTTTTCATTATAAGTAGAATTGTATAGTATATACTGTTTTGTGTCTGGCTTCTTTGAGAGGAAAATGCAATGCAGAATATTGGGCTCAACTAACTATAAATACCCCTTAACTCCAGGACCTTGACCCTTAAGACCCAGGAGACTCGGTAGCTCTCTAGTGTTTTCATACTGATGTGTTTGTATTTTATTCAGCCCTTGTAGCTGGTATCAGTAGGAGGGGTGGTTTTCAACGTGATAGTTCATGGCATGCAGAAGAGTCCCAGCGATATTTGGTAGAAGCACAAAGATAGAACTATCAGGGGTGAAGGTGAAAGTTCTGTTTGGTCATCAGAAAAGTCATGATGCATTTTTGCATAGAAGCATACATCATGACTTTTCCAGCTACCAGTAATTACATGGAGTCCAGGGCATTCCCACAGAAAACTGAGAAAGATTGAAAAATGAAAGAGCATCTTGTTTCCTTTAAATATAAGATATATGTCTTGTTTACTAGTCAGGATTTAGTGCCAGAAACTACATATTTTAAGCAGGAGAGCATTTAGTACAGATTACAAATTGTTGAAAGATCTGTAGGAACAAGGTCTATCTATAGTCATGACTCCTGGCTCAGTCGTGGTGGTGTGAGGCTAGGGCCACAGGCGAGGGACCACCCTAAACAGGCTGAGCATGCACGTGTAATTCTAGCTAACTGAGATGCTGGGCCAGAGGATCATGATTGCAAGGTCCTGTCAAGAAATCTACCTCTCTTGGGAACCAGCAGTTAGCGTAATGGCTATGTCGCTGGACTCCCACATAGTCGACCGCAGTTCGTGTCCCGGACCCGGTGGCTTAAAACTCACGCAGGGCGCGTGTGCGTGCGTGCCCAAGATCCCGAGAGGAGAATGGAGGAGAAGGGATTGCGGCGTGACCATCCCCCCTGGGG
>NW_006204120.1:873518-876920 GCF_000334495.1 Tupaia belangeri chinensis
AGCCCCCAGGGGTGATGGCCACGCCGCAATCCCTTCTCCTCCATTCTCCTCTCAGGATCTTGGGCATGCACGCACACGTGCCCGGTGTGAGTTTGAAGCTACCGGGTCCGGGACCCGAACTGCAGTTGACTACGTGGGAGTCCAGTGACATAGCCATTACACTTACTGCTGGACCCCCAATAAACTCTTAAAAAGTGAAATATACATCCATAAAAATATACAAACTAGAAATGTACAACTCAAAGAGTTATCACAAAATGAACCCACTTGTAACTGTTCCCACTTAATATATACCAAGTGTCTGCACTCTATGACAAACTGATTGACTAAAGGATATAGAAACATAGTAAATGGATGTGAATACCATGTATAGTGTGTGTGAAAGAGTAGAGTCTGAGGAAGAACATTTAGAAGAAAAATAGAGAGAAAAAATTGTGGTATTATCTATTGAACATATAGTTTATCAACTGACTAGGGAGAAATATTCATATGTTGGAATATTTACTTTGTAAGCTAAATAATGTGATTGAATGTATAAAAGAAAATGAAAAATAAATAAATAAATAAATAGAAATTCATTCCTAGGTCTTGATTTTTTAAGTACTGTTATGCATTTTATCATTATTAAAGTTTGTGTTGTATTGTTATTAATTGCTAGGATATAGAAATATATATGGTATTCAACAACTTGTTAAATTTATTAGTTAATTCTGTGATCTTAAGATCCTTTTGAATTTTCTATATATTCTGAAATGTCACTTATGAAGATTTATAATTTCTTTTCAACTTTAGTACATAAAATACACTTCAAGTAGCATTGTCATTGATTTTTTTATTTTTAGGTTTTATCCATAGGGCCACATGTATGTATTCGCTGAAGAGAAAGAGAGTCAGAGAAGAGGACAGTGAAAAATCACCCCCCACTACCCCCTGAGAGATGGTCACACTGCAAATCCCTTCTCCATTCTCCTCTTGGGATTTTGGGCAAACACACACATGCCCTGCATGATTTCAAGCCACCAGGTCTGGGACTTGAACTGCAGTTGACCATGTGGGAGTCTAGCACTTTAACTGCCATGCCACCTGCTGGCCCCACCATTATTATTTTTAGTATATGTGCTGCTGAAGTGAGTACCTGCCATTGTGATTTTTAATCTTTAAAATTTGTTGAGACTTGCTTTATAGCTTTAGCACATGGTTAGTTAATGTTCAACATGCACCTTAAAGAAAGGAATATTCTACACTGTAGGATACAATGTTTCATGTATGTTAGATCAAATTTGCTCATCGTGTTTTTTTTTCATTTTTTTGGAGAGGTTTTTGCTATAGGGCCTGTGCGCTGGCCAGAAAGACAGAGAGAGACAGAGACAGAAAGCAAGAAATCACCCCCCTAGAGGGGATGGCCATGCCGCAATCCCTTTTCCTTCATTTGGATATGCACACACACATGCCCAGCATGAGTTCCAAGCTGCTGGATTTGGGACTTGAACTGCTGTCGGCCATGTGGGAGTCCAGCAATGCAACCAGTACACCATCTCCTAGTCCCAACTTTTCATGTTCTTACTATCTATTTTTGTCTATTCTATCAATTACTGAGAGAGACATGTGTTTCCATTATGATCATGTATTCTTATGTTTTTCCTTTGGGTTCTATCACTTTTTCCTCTATATATTTTGAGGCTATATTATTAGGTGTATTCAAATTTATACTCTATTTGTCTTACCGGTAGATTGACCCTTGTAACAGTATGAAATCTTGTAATTTGTGGGATTGCATTTTGCCTTAACGTGTTCATCATGTGATAATTAAAGCAATGCCAACTTTATATTCATCAGTGTTTTTTTTCTGTTTTTTAAAAATAATAGCGTTCTTGTAACCAACATGCAGTTTGCTAGCTTTTTATAAATTAACTATATTGAGATATAATTTACATAGACTAAAATGTGCCCATTTAAATATGCACAACTAAGTTTAGACAGATGTGCACACCCTGATAACCACTAATGTTACTAAGACATGGGCTGTTTCCATCAGCTCCAAAGGTTTCCTGGTGCTCCTTCCACTGCCAGTTCCTCCCCAAGACTGGACAATCACCATTCTTTCTGCCACTGCAGATTAGATATGTCTTTCCTAGTTTTTCATTATAAGTAGAATTGTATAGTATATACTGTTTTGTGTCTGGCTTCTTTGAGAGGAAAATGCAATGCAGAATATTGGGCTCAACTAACTATAAATACCCCTTAACTCCAGGACCTTGACCCTTAAGACCCAGGAGACTCGGTAGCTCTCTAGTGTTTTCATACTGATGTGTTTGTATTTTATTCAGCCCTTGTAGCTGGTATCAGTAGGAGGGGTGGTTTTCAACGTGATAGTTCATGGCATGCAGAAGAGTCCCAGCGATATTTGGTAGAAGCACAAAGATAGAACTATCAGGGGTGAAGGTGAAAGTTCTGTTTGGTCATCAGAAAAGTCATGATGCATTTTTGCATAGAAGCATACATCATGACTTTTCCAGCTACCAGTAATTACATGGAGTCCAGGGCATTCCCACAGAAAACTGAGAAAGATTGAAAAATGAAAGAGCATCTTGTTTCCTTTAAATATAAGATATATGTCTTGTTTACTAGTCAGGATTTAGTGCCAGAAACTACATATTTTAAGCAGGAGAGCATTTAGTACAGATTACAAATTGTTGAAAGATCTGTAGGATGGAACAAGGTCTATAGTCATGACTCCTGGCTCAGTCGTGGTGGTGTGAGGCTAGGGCCACAGGCGAGGGACCACCCTAAACAGGCTGAGCATGCACGTGTAATTCTAGCTAACTGAGATGCTGGGCCAGAGGATCATGATTGCAAGGTCCTGTCAAGAAATCTACCTCTCTTGGGAACCAGCAGTTAGCGTAATGGCTATGTCGCTGGACTCCCACGTAGTCGACCGTAGTTCGTGTCCCGGACCCGGTGGCTTAAAACTCACGCAGGGCGCGTGTGCGTGCGTGCCCAAGATCCCGAGAGGAGAATGGAGGAGAAGGGATTGCGGCGTGACCATCCCCCCCCGGGGGGTGATTTCTCGCTTTCTGTCTCTATGTCTCTCTCTGTCTGTCTGGTGAGCGCACGTGCCCTACAGTGAAAATCTCTAAAAAAAAAAAAAAAAAAAAAAAATCTACCTCTCTTTTTCCTTTCTCTCTTTCTTAACCTCCGCTACCTCCTGTGCTCACTTTCTTTTCTCATTAAAAACAAACAAAAAAGAATGAGTCCCCAAACAATTATAGAGCCTGCTTTGTCAGGGAAGAACAGCTATGTAAGGAACATAATTGGCACCACCACTATACTACACTGTTGATTGCTAGCAGCAGTAAACAGGAGGTCCAGCCAGAAGGCCTTCCCTTCACTTCAGCCTTCCCA
>NW_006204120.1:876945-902161 GCF_000334495.1 Tupaia belangeri chinensis
AACTGAAGAAACCAAATTTTAATCAAACACTACTGGAAGGGAATGTATATATGTGTATTAGGAGGTACAGTGGGGATTATTCTAATCCAGAGTTCCTACCATGCTCATGTTAAGTGCTCTTACCAAAGATGATGATTGTGTGAGGTGGTGCATGTAAATTACTAGATTTAACCATTCCACAGTAGATATGCTCCTCAAATCATCATGGTGTACATGATAAACACATGCAATTTTATCTATCAATGAAAAAAAAAAAGCCCAGTGTCTCTCTTACAGAAAGTGAGTGCTAGAAAATTCAGCTTATTCAGGATAAACAGTCATTTTTATCCTTACATATTGTCATCAGTTAACATAATATTTAATAAGACTTTCAGTTTTCTGTGCCTTTGATTTTTTTTTCCCAACTCCCAAATGACCATATTAACCGTTTAATATTTTGGGGTAGGAGGGGGAGGGAAGGGAATCAAGAGGGGAAAAAAGAAGCAGCAAAATTATTTAACAAACACAAAAATGGAAAATTACCTGGTGATAATATATGGGGTAATATCTTTGGACTAATATATAATGTATTCATGATGAGAAAATCCATTTTGTATGCTGTAAAGATGAATAGTGATAGAGGGCTATCAGGTGGCGTGGTGGTTAAGGAGCTGGGCTCTCACATGGCCGACTGCAGTTTGAGTCCCAGACTCGGTAGCTTGGTTTCTTGCTCTCATGCTGGCCCCCTCTGTTGAGTACACGTGCCCTGTAGCAAATTTAAAAATAATAATGATAAATAAAATTAAGTAAATCTTTTTAAAAAAAGATGTACACTGATTGTAAAAAAATAAACAGAAAGGAAAAATAATTTAATATTTATATGATTATGCCTGCCATCACCTTGATAATTCTAAAAATTTAAACTGCAAATCACAATTGACATTTTCGAGATAATTTTTCAGAAATACACATGGAATCAACCTATTTCTTAACCAAGTGCACATATAAGACTCATCATCTTTCTTTGTAATTCTTGTTGCATGTTCAAGGGCACTTTATGATCTATCCCATCCATAATTGTTTATAGCAATTTAGGTCTTGATATGAAAATGTCAGTGGTATCCTCAGGGGTGAAAAGCTAAATATAGCTTCTCTGGCGTTGCACTTTCGACTGCACCACCATGTTTATGTTTGTTGATCTGTTTTCCCTGCTTGCTTTCCCTTTCAAAAGGTGGGTGGTACAGTATCAATGAAAAGCCTGAAAAAAATCAGGACCGTTTACACCAATACCATTTAGATGCTTTTTAGTTTGTTGTAAGCCACTGTGGCCTTATGATGTTTTCAACGGCTATAGATAGTTTGCACTTGAGAGGAGAATACAAAATAAAAACAAACACAAAGCAATAGGTGAACTGTAATATGATTGTTAGCCTAAGTGTTAAGCAATGACAGGATTCACGACTAGAAGTTAGAAGGCGTGTGATGTTTAAATAGCTTTAATGTGATGGTTTGGGGCTGGTATTTTTGTATGTCAAATAGGCTCTGTTTGTGATTTATAATGATCCTGCATTTGAAATTCACCTCGATTTTCCTCTTGCTGTTTACATTAGAAAGAATTCATTGCCAAGGAATCTAAAAATGGACTGACTTAATTTTATTTTAGGGTAGTATGAGTCCAAGACTACACTCAGTAAATATTCTAATAGAATCATTTTAGAGAACAGCAAGGATTCCATTAATATTATTTTTATTATCACTCATTTATCAGTATTAATTTATTCATCAGTATTAGTAAATATGATTTTTAGTATTGGGTAGTACACAGTTGCCTTTGTAAAATTACATTGTATTTTTGTTTTTTTGGAGAGGTTTTTGCTTTAGGGCATGTGCGCTCACCAGAAAGACAGACAGAGAGACAGAAAGTGAGAAATCACCCCCGTGGCGGATGGTCACGTTGCGGTCCCTCTCCTCCATTCTCTCGGGATCTTGGACATGCACACACACGCACCTGGTGTGAGTTTAAGCCACCGGGTCCAGAACACGAACCGCGGTCGACTACGTGGGAGTCCACGACATAGCCATTACGCTAACTGCTGGTCCCTAATTGTATTTTTTTTTAATTGTCAGAGGTCTTATGCATTTGCCAGAGAGAAAGAGATCAAGAGAGAGAAAGCACCGCTCCAGTGGAGTGTGGTCATGCCGCAATCCCTTTTCTACATTTCTCCATCCTATCTGGATTTGGGGCACATGTGCACATGCACCTGGCAAGTTTTTTAGGCCTCCAGAGGTGGGATTCAAACTGCAGTCAGCCATGTGTGATGTGGCTTCCAACGTACTGTGCATACCCATTGTGCTGTGGGACAAGCCCCATAGTTGCAGTTTTAAACATTTTATTTTTGTGAAACTGTAAGACTTGATAAGACTTTAAAAGATTCTTAATTGATTTACCTTCCTCAAAATGATATCCTCTGCCACAAATGAACATTCATCCCTTTTTAGAAAAAAGTCATGGGAAAAGATCATTATTTTGTTACCTAACCATCCACTTAATTGCAGAAAATTCTCTGGTTAAATGTTTGAATGGTAAATGTCTAACCAGTGAAATGTTTGAGTTGTTTCAAATTATTCTTTTTTATTTCTTTTAAGAATTATTTTATTTAACTTTACTTATTTATTCACTTATTTTAATTTGACCAGAGAGGGACAGAGTGAGACAGAGTGGGAAAAAACAGAAAGCAAACCACCAGGTCTGGGGCTCGAACCACCGTTGGCTATGTGGGAGTCCAGCGCCCTTAACCACCCCAAATTATTCTTGATAGTAGCTTTCTTTCATTATTTTTCTGAGTTTTTTTTTTGATTATTAGATAACTATAATCTGTCCAATTACAGATTAATAAACTAAATCTGAAAAGTTTAATTTATGTTGTTTTGATTTTTTTTTTTAATTGCCAGAGGGCACATGCACTCACAAGAGGGAGAGAGAGAAAGCACTCCTTAGTGGGGCATGGTCACACCACAATCCCCTCCCCCATTTCTCCTCCCCGTTAGGATTTTGGGCACGCACGCACACGTGCCTGGTGTGTTTTTCAGGCCACCAGGACAGTTGAGTCTGTGGGATCTTCTCCTAATGCACCACCTGCAGTCACTGAGCTTCTAGTCAGCTTATAAAATAATTTTTCAGAGAATGAATGAGCAATAATTTCAGATAATTATAACAAAGAGTGTTTCTACTACATTAGGGCCTTTAAAAACTGTCAATAATGAAGTGTTTTTAATCTATTTGTTGTTTTGTTTTGTTTGTCCTCTCAGGTGGATCGCCTTACTTAGCAACCAAAATAAATGAAGCAAAAGACTTACTAGAAGCAACCACCAAACACTGATTGATGTTTAAGAACCACGCTGAAGGGAGCATAAGAATGGACTTATAAAAAAGAAGACCTGCAAATTAATTTAAAACACAGTCTTTGTCATTTTCATTTTTGTATGTGTTGACCACAATCTTTTCTTCCACCATAAAGTTATATAAACTCAAAAGATTAATAATAGTTTTGTTTTCTATTATCTTTTAAAGGAATCCCTTAAAATTCTATAATTGATCTTTTTCTTCATTCCTTTTCTCTACTATCTATACTTTTTAAGATTTTTGTTATGTCAGTCCTAAAATCTTCCTACACACACACACACACACACACACACAGATGTATAATAAGAATGACCACAGGAATGTAACTGGGATTTGGAGCAATGAATAGTCAATTTCTTCTCGCTTGTAATTGTACCCTCACTGCCACTTGTTTCCTTAGAGGAATTTGGGATTCTTCCTATGTAAGGTGTTTTAAATGTTTAGAGACCATACAGTAACTGCTGCCTCATGGGGAAAGATCTGGAACATAGTGGAATTTGCTAAATGTTGTTTTGTAAAGTGATGGTTAGGACTTGTTAAAGGGCTCTGCTCTCTCTGAGACCTTATCGCTGAAGCATGAGAACTTGGAGAGCTACTAAAATGATTAAAGAGTTGCAAAATGAGCCCTATGAGGAAAGACTGAAAAGAACTGGGAGAAATCTAAGGAGTTTATATTTAATTATAGTCTTCTAGTACTGTATATTTATTCAATTATTCATTTTGCAAATATTTATTGACCACCTATGATGTGTAAGGCACTGAAGTGGGTCCTTGGAGAGTTACAAGTATGAGTCAGACATTGATCCTGACCCAGAATGGCCTCTGTTTAGAGGAAAGATAAGCCACATAAATAATTAATACTGTTAGAGAGGTACAGATGATATTTTAAAGAAGTTCAAAAGAAGAAAATGATATTTTTAACTGAGTATATTGGGGAAGGTACGTCTTGGAATAAGTGATAATAAGTTTTTTAAAAACTTAATAAGAAGGCCAGCAGGTGGTATGGAGGTTAAGGCACTGGATCTCACATGGCTGACTCCACGGTTTGAGTCTCAGACTCAGTGACTTAAAAATCATGCCATGGACATGTGTGTACATGCCCAAAATCCCAGGAGGAGAATAGAGAAGGGATTGTGACCATTCCCCTGGTAAATAGGTGGATGATTTCTCTCTCACTCTCACTCTCACTCACGTGAGTGCACACACTTTGACAAAAACTAAAAAAAATAAAATAAAATAAAATAAATGAAAAGGTTATCATGTGATTGGTATTGTGTTCTTCAAGATTATCATTTGCAAAAATAGATAGCTAGATCAATTCTTTTTTTTAAGAATTATTTTATTTAACATTATTTATTTATTTAAATTTGACCAGAGAGAGAGAAAGTGTTCTGCAATGTGGGAGTCCAGCGCCCTTAACCACCACACCACCTATTGGCCCCAAGATCAATTATTATTATGACTGGAGTGCAGACTTTCTCAAAAGCAGAAGATGGACAGAGGGGTCATGCAAGCCCAGCCCTGTGACTTACAGTGCATGAAATTAATTTCTCAAAAACGGTCCATGGTTATCATTTCTTTACTATTTCAAAGGAGAGAAAACAGATATAGATACAGAGGGCTGGCCTTATTTCCCAATACTCTTGTAAGTATTCCGGGTTCATTCTAGGCTAACTGAACTGCTGTATTTCATCTGTCTTAAAATACTTTAATATCCTAGAAGCATCTTTCAGCTGATGACATTCCATAGTTTAGGAGCTTGCACCCTTGGCACTATTGGCATGCTGGGCTGAATGACTTTAAAAATACATATTATTTTATTTATTATGTTTAAGTTTGCTATAGGGCACATGTGTTCTCCAGAAAGAGAGAAACAAGGAGAGGGAAAGTGAGAAAGCAAGCCACCAGGTTTGGCCTCGACCTGTGGTTGGCCATGTGGGAGTCTAGTGCCTTAACCACCATCACCTACTGGCTTCATGAATGACTCTTTTTTGTGGGGAACTATCCTGTGCACTGAGGCGATTAGCAGCATCTCCGGCCTGTTAACTGCTCACACATAGCTCCTCCTACAGTGTGATGACCTGGAATGTTTCTAGACAATGGCAGATGTTCTTTAGAGAATGAAACTACCCCTATGAGGGGCATTACATGACTGTAAATGTTTAATATATACACACACACACACACACACACATATATATATATATATAATTTATTATTGGCTTTTGGTATATAAAATAACGGTCTTCACACTTACTGAATCTTAGAGCCCATACGATATGGTTCTTGCTTTAAAATTCCCCTACAGGCTTGGGAACCAGCAGTTAGCGTAATGGCTGTGACACTGGACTCCCACGTGTTCTACCGCGGTTTGCGTCCCGGACCCAGTGGCTTAAAACTCACTCCGGGCGCGTGTGCGTGCATGCCCAAGATCCCGAGAGGAAGATGGAGGAGAAGGGATTGCGGCGTGACCATCCCCCCTGGGGGGTGATTTCTCACTTTCTGTCTCTCTGTCTCTGTCTGTCTGGCAAGCGCACGCGCCCTATAGCGAAAAAACCTCTCCAAAAAAAAAAAAGAAAAATTCCCCTACAGGCCTAATCTTATCCTTCTTTAGTAGCATTTTTTTTTTTTTATTTTCCTGTTTATCATCATCCCTGTTCCTAGCATGCCATCCTAATCCCAAGATCTCAATATGCCCACAGCCTAGGTATAAGGCAAGGCCAAGCTAAAATATATCCCTCTTTTTCTGGTGCTTCTAGCAAAAGTACTATTATGAATTGTCAGCAGAGGCCACATCTGTCCTGTTCACTGTTACATTGGCACCCTAATAAATATTTACAGGATAAATGAATAAATTTCCATGGCACTCTGTTTCTCACTTGTGGTACTTAACAGCTCAGCACCTTGTGAAGCAACTTTGCCACAAAGAATCTTCCACTCGGTCTTTGTCACCTCCTTTTAGTATGGAGCACTTGTCCTTAGTAGATCGTAGTCAGACATTGCTATCTGAATACTACACGTCAACAGATGTTACTGCTAATTTAAAAGTTATGCTAAGCAATATTGGGGCACCCTTAGAACACATCTTTTCTCTCTAAAAAAATAAAAATTAAAAAAACACCTTTTGACATCTTGTTTTTCTAATCCATACTGTATTGTGAGACTTCAAGTCACCAAAAATGTACCTCCATTTATGTTTTCCAAGTATATTCCTTGGAGTCAGATCGGGTCTTGAGAACTATCCTATAATGTAATCTTGGGCACTTACTTAATTTGTAAGTTAATTATCCTCATCTATGAAACAGAGAAATAATCCTATCTTATAATGTTGTTAGGAGGAATAAACATGTAAACATTTAGTTACATAGCAAATGCCCAAAAGATTGAATTATTACTTCTTTCATTGTCCCACTTAATTAATGTTCTCTGGGACCAGCAGTTGGCATAATGGCTATGTTGCTGGACTCCCATGTAGTTGACTGTGGTTCGAGTCTTGGACTTAATGGCTTGAACTCATGCCGGGCACATGTGCGTGCATACCCAAGATCCCGAGAGGAGAATGGAGGAGAAGGGATTGCGACGTGACCATCCTCCCTGGGGGGTGATTTCTCGCTTTCTCTCTCTCTCTGTCTCTCTGTCTTTCTGCCGAGTGCATGCGCCTTATAGCAAAAACCTCTCCAAAAAAAAAAAAAAAGAATACCTTAGATTAAGGTTTGAGATGTGTTATTTCACTCTTGAATCTGCATTTTGGTTGGACATGGTGGGAATTACTTGTCTGTATTGCCGAGCAGCATCAACTATGGCTGGCAAGGTGGAAGTGGTTATTGACTGGGAATCTTCGTTCCTCTGCCTGGACTCTTCTTCCCAGAGGGTTCTCCACAGAGCTGCTAGAGTGTGGTCACACTTAACAGTTGGGTTACAAGAGGTAGTGGTTCAGGAGACAGGAAGTGGAAGCTGCGTAGTCATCGTGTCTGGAAACTGGTGGTCCATCACATGCCATTTTCAATTGGTCTGAGTTATAGAGCCTGCCTACATTCAAAGGGAAAGGATAGAGAAGATTGTGAAAGAAATAGTGGTCATCTTTAATATGTATCAGGGCAGAGTTAGGGTTTTTCTTTCTCTCTTAAATCAGTTAAGGCATGTATAATTTACTTTTTTTTTTTTTTTCCCCAAGAACAGTGTCTTGCCATGTCCTGATCTTCCTGTCTCAGCCTCCTGAGTCACTGGTATTACAGGCACACGCCACCACATCTGGCCTTTTGGCATGTGCAATTTAACCATAATATATAATAACTTGAAATAAAGCTCAAGTTTCAGATGATACAACTATTTTAGTCAGATACTAATTCAGCAGTAATTCTCTAAATGGTAGTATCCTTATAATACTGGATTTTAACTAGCTCTGTACCCTCCACTTCTTATCTGCAAAAAGCTTATTTGAATGGTTACCTATCTTCAATAAAGATTGCTTTCACATATTTGCTGTCATTGCATCTTCTGCTTAATTAAGCTCTTTGTTGACATTGCAGTTTCTGTTTATTCTCACATCTTAGATGCAATCTAAGGGAACAAGAAAGGCCTTTTAAAAACAAAACAATTACTTCACAGATTCCTGAGAAACTGGAAGTCAGATGGACAGTTAATTAAAGGGGAGCACAGAATGCCATTTAGATTATAGTTGATGGTGCCAGTCTCCAACTTAAAGTCAAAAGTGGAGAGAAGTTTAGTAAGGAAGAAAATATTAAGTATGGAAGACATTGTTTTATTGAGTCTTCAAAGCACTTTTAAAATTTGTTGGAAATGCATTTTAGTCATTCAGCAAATAGGAGAGGGGGGACTTCAAAAATTCATGGTAAAGGTGTATTATGAAAAAAATGCATGGATTTCAATTTTTTGTTTGTTTTTGCACTCATACATGGGCCAGCCCTATCATTTAAGAGAACCAGATCGCACATGCCTGACTGTTGTTCAAATCCCAACCCACACAACTCAAAAAATAGGATGCATATATGTTCATCCCCCCAAAAGCCCACAAGTGTGGAGAAATGGAAAAGAAGGGATCATGCCTCCTCTCTTTCCCTGTCTCTCTGCCTTTGTCTCTCTGATGAGTGCTCACACCCTCTGGCAACTTAAATAAATAAATAAACTTACATACTTGAATGCCATTTTGCCACAAACTTTTCCAAGTTCCTTGTATTAAACAACAGGCAGTCATGCTATAAAATACATTCTTTCTTAAAATGTTTATATGCAAATTAGTAGAATATATTCTTAAACATAGATAATTTTTTCGGCCTCATACTTTTTAAATTAAAAAATACTAAGAATTGTATTACAGGCATGTTTATGATTATCCAGCAGGAGCATTAAAACATATTTTATTCATATGCAGAAATCTTTTGGTTTTTGTCTTGGGGAACCTTAAATGTAGGAAAGAGCTTTTAATGACTTCAATACATTTTGCAATTAGTGTACGATTACTGACATCGACATTCATGGAAGAAGATTTGAGTCAGCCAGATCCTTCTTGTCAAAAATATCAAGTTTATCTGGCTCAGCCAATTTAGGATGAGCTACAGAGACTGCAGTGAAAAGTTAAATATCCAGGTAGGCCAGTTTATTTTGCACAGTGAGAATCCCACTGTCCACAGGCACTCTGAACTGCTTGGCCTCTGGCTACTAGGAGTGGATAGGACTAAGTAAATGTGTCAACCTAGACCCTCCCTTCTGATGGGAAAGCAACCAAAGTGGATATCCTGTTAACATTAGGTCAGTATCTTCCACTTGTCAGAACTATTTTATGAATTATAAGCCAAAATTTTATTTATGGTGGAGTTATACACACTAGGAAATTAGAATTTTTGTTAGTGAAATTTATTAGCTGGAAAAGTTGAGAAGGTACTCTGGACTCATTTTTATAGGTGGAATTTCAGTGATCTGGATCATTGCCCACTAGCGAAATTACTGGGCATGGTAGACAAAGAAAATGTTCCTTCTAATGATTTTTTATGAACTGAGTAGCTATTGTTCCCAGCTGAGTGCTCTTTTCCTCTTTTTATTGTTGCTGAGCAAAAGAATTTTTGAAAAGCTCTTTTTTTATTATTAAAAACCCTGCTCAATTGAAATGCAACTTCATTAAGTACTGTTCTTTTCTCTTTCTCTCATAAGAACCCTTTCCCCCTATTCAGCAGTGCCTAGCAGTACTGGTCAACATTTTGAGTCTGAACAGACATAGATACAGCTGTAAAGATACACAATTCCCAACACTTAGAGGAAGTTGAATTTCACATGAACTGAATATGATCACTTGGGCTAGCTGTTTCTGTAAATTTCAAATTCATTCCTCAAGTTAGAGGGGGCAAAAGTCCCTTAGAAAATTAAATCAATAGTGACAAACTTTCTTTTGTTATGACAGGATGAAAATCATGTTGAGATACTGGTTCATTGTTGATATCTACTAAGCTACAGTGCAAAAGTCAAGAAAGTAATTTCATTTTCATAAACCCAAGAATATTTTAGTAATAAAAGCTAATATTTGTTGAGCACCTGTGCCCAATATTCTACCTACATGGTCTTGATTTTCATAGCTACCCTAAGAGATAAGTTATTATTCCTGACTTACTGATGAAGAAACAAAGGCTTTAAGGAGTTTAGGAACTTGTCCAAGATTACTTAGCTAGTAAGTTGTTGGGCTGAAATTCAAATCCAGTTTGGCTTGACTCTAAAGGATATGCTCTTTTCCTTTGCATGATATTGCACCAATTCTAAACATGTGAGGATCAGAAGGGTGAGGGGGCTTGCATGGCTTTTGGCTCATTCTTTGATGCATGTGACCTTGGGTTATAAATGTGAAAATAGCTTTCTGAAAGGATTTAGTGGCATTGTGCATGATAAGCAAAGGATGCTCATGTCTTCTGCCCTGGAAGTTTATGATATCCATCCCACTGTGCATAGCAAAAGTGCAATGGTAAAGTTTAGCCATGTTGGTTTCTCTGACTCAGGGTGGGATAGAGAAAGCTTTGATGAAATTTCATTTGGAATGTTCATGGGCAAGAACTCTCAAGGAGACTGTCAGAGCAGAATTCAGAAGACACCTCAGGAAAGTTGAACAGCAGGCCTTGGAATAGAAATGAAGAGATACCTCAATGTATTAAAGATAAGAAGACTAAATTTATTGAAAGGAGCATAGGGGTAATGAAAAAAAAATTAAGGTTTAAAAATAAGGCAGCTGAAGCAAGAAAGCTCATTATTAGAATGATAAGTTGCAGCATTTGGAAGGGAATTTCAATGCTTTATAGAATTTTAAAAAATTATTTTATACTATTTATTCCCAGTTGTGGTCTGGGTTATTTCTCCATGTTGTATTTTTATGCCAAATTCCTAAATTAAATGCGCACACGTACAGAGCTGTCTAGTAGAATCAATAGAATTTTGGTCTCCAATCTAAGAATGTATCTTTGGGACTGTTATCAAATGGCAAAAATGTTTCTAACACCTCATGACTAATATCCATAGCAGACTTGTGATTTCCTTGAACACTGATACACCTATATTCAAAAAGAAGTGCATTACAGAGCTATCTTGATGATCTTTCCATTTATCCACGCTTGGATTATCAATGCCTTTGTTCTTCCCTCCTGTGAAAGTGGATAAAGAGTTGACTTTAGTAGTGTTTACATTTTGGCTTCCATGCCTCTGGAGTAGGATGAAATTATCTAATGGTGTTTGTTCTCTGGTGTGAAATGCGAGAATATATTTGCATAGTCTGTATCTCTCAGGCTGTCTTAAAATATTGTGATATTGCAGAAAGAGTAGCATGTACACACAGAAATGCAACCCTACTTGGGTCTGAGTTAGGCTTTGTTCTTCAGCCTCTTGGTACTTAGGAATTCAGTTTGCCTCTTACTCTATTCCATTTTGTAATCGCTTACACACCATATTCATGCTCGGCTTTCTTTCTGTTTTTCTTATAAACAGAGGATCTTTTGCTTTTTAAGCTGTTGTGTGAAAATGTGGATATATTAAAATTAAGTAAGTAAATAAAAATTTTAAAAAGCTGTTGTGTTTCTTTTTCTTTAAAACTGTAAAGGATAAACTGTAAGACTCTCGTATCCATATAGTTTTCCCAGTACGTTAAAATAACATTTGACTTGCCAAAATTCAATTTATACTCGATTTTTCTGTTGTATAACTCTAGAAGAACACCACCTTGTGTGTTACGTAACTTCATCTACAGCGTGAACTCTTATTTATGAAAAGACTATGTGGCCCTTTATTTCTTTTATAGCTCCTTCTACTTCATGTGATATTAGCCCAGTTGTCACTCAGGAAACTATTAGTTGGTTCACTCCCCAAGGCTGCTTTTAAAAAACAAAGCCCAGACCTGTAGAGTTTCTCCAGAGCCATTATTGAAACATGGATTTTTACCTCTCATACCAAAATAAACAAGGAGAAAAATAGAAACCAACCCAGTAATATATTAAAATTGATTTTTGTATTTATCTTGTAGTGCAAAGACTAAAGAAAAACACCTGGTTTCATTGGTTTACTTCTTTCTCTCCTCAGCTATCTTCATATCAATTTTTGGCCTTCAGCACTTAACACTGCCTAAAGCACTCTAAACTCGGGCATTGGTAATAGCAATGCTAATACAACTGAACTGTCACACTCAGAATATGTTAGTGAATATGTCTGCACAGAACCCTGGCTCCCATACTTAGTCCCATCAGTGAAGAACTAACCCACTGTTCAGTTTACAGCTTCCAGCAGGAGGTGAGGACAGGTAGATGTGCTTTCTTCCTGCTCTTTCACTCCTGTGTGCATGTGTGCATGTGTGTGACACACACCCCTCCTGCCCCATAGGTGGTCACATTCCAGTAATCATATGTACCAAGGCCAGTCAGGCATCTAGCAGAGTGTGTGTTGCAGCCACTTTCCTTGCCTGGGACACTCCCTTGTGACCGTGAGCATTGTGTTGTCATCTGTTTTCAAAACCAGAGAGGAAGGAGGATGGCAGAGTTGGTCTAACATAACATAAAGGGTTTGTCTATCATAAAATGAGATCTTGAGTTTGTTTCATCAGGGGAGGAATATGTTTTTCACAGCAGTCTGGTGAATTAAGAATGATATACTGAATCATATGGTAAGCGTGTTATATTTGACTCTGTTGATGGACTTTATGTATAGAACATCAATTTTCCATACAGACATAATTGAGTACATATTATCATGATATGAAACCAGGCAAGAATATGTATGGTGTGTGGGATGTTAAATTTTTAGAAATTTAATGAAGGGGAAAAATCAGAGAAAACCTGAAAATAGATGCAACGAACAAAATTATTGAGTTGAATTTTTTGTTCAAAATACATGTGAAGCAGCTGTTCTTACATACACTCTATGTAGCGATGCAAAGGCATATGGGTGGTTTTAATGTGTTATCTTCATTTTGGCACTGAATTTTTAGCAGAGCAAGAATGCTTTAGGAGTGGTTGGTTCCTCAGATCTGGTGAGGGGCTCACAGTTCCCTCCAGCTTCATCCTTTAGGGCTCTGAGGGAAGTCTTCGGTGACAGAAGGTCTGAGGGCTTCTTGCATTTAATATTATCAAGTGAGTAGGGTGTGTTCCTTCAAAGCATTGTTGAAAGTTACTGTGGGGGGGGACCAGCAGTTAGCGTAATGGCTATGTCACTAGACTCCCACGTAGTCTACTGCGGTTCACATCCCGGACCCGGTGGCTTAAAACTCACGCCGGGCGCGTGTGCGCGCGTGCCCAAGATCCCAAGAGGAGAATGGAGGAGAAGGGATTGCGGCGTGACCATCCCCCCTGGGGGGTGATTTCTCGCTTTCTGTCTCTCTGTCTCTGTCTGTCTGGCGAGTGCACGTGCCCTATAGCGAAAACCTCTCTCAAAAAAAAGTTACTGTGGGGGGAAAGAAGAACCAGTTGGCTGACAAATCTGTCACCAGCCTAAACTGACCAGAAATATCTAGAGCCACGAGTATCTAGTTAGTGGAAGTCAACAGAAGGTCAGGCAGTAATTGTTCAGTGCCTCAGTCACTGTGGCAGTGGGAATTGTCATAGTACAAACTGACTTTTGGAGACAAGTTGATTAGCCAAAAGAGGGCTTAATGATTTTTGGTGTGTGGGTTGCTGATGGGTTCTGACTTTCTGGGTTAAATGAAATGCACAGCAGTTGGCTCTGCTGTCTGTTAGGTTTTGTGTCTTCTTCCCTTCCTCGCACACCCACACTTTCCTGTTCTTGAGGCTACCTAGCCTAAGACAGAGTGTTTGGTCTTTGCTGTCTGAGAGTCACAAATATACAATGGCAAAGAACAGTTTTCTTCTAATACAGCTCTCTCTTGTCCTTTCCTACTCTAGGCCTTTTTTCATTTTAGTACCACTTACGCCTACACAGACTGCCTGCTAGGCCCTGCGTCAAGGTGCTGGGGCATGGTTCTTGCTCGGCCATCGCTGTGCTCTCGGTCCACACCCAGTTTCCCAACCTGCTTCGCTTTGCTTTCTCCTTCTGGAAGGCCACTAACCCACCTGCCCACAGTGAGACGGTATGACTAATGGGAAAGGCATGGGGAGTAATGAGGAGCACTCCTGTTCGTGGCATGTTCTGGGCTTCTTGAAGAGAGGTGTTTGCTCAAAGCATGATTAATACTTTGTGAGGCACACAAACATTGATTTTTTTCATCTGAAAACCATTCTGCATTTACACAAGCACAAGAGCTGTCAAACTGTTCTATTTTGTGAATGGAGAATTGCCTCACCCACAGCCTAACAGCACAGAATTTGAGGTTGGTATTTTTAATTTCCGGCTCCAAGCATAAATCTTTGCTCCATTTTGCAGGTAGCTGGGAAATCTTCTATTTGTTTAGATCTATCGATAGCTACTGGATCATTCTAAGTTGTCGATGTGAAGATTGGTGTGAGTTTGCCAACACTTAGTATGCATTCCGTTGTGAATAGAATAGCTTGTACAGGCTCCATGCTGCAAACCTACCACACCGATACATTTAAATTTTTCTTTTGCAGCCTAGCCAATCAGGTGTCTAACTATACCTTGAAGCCAGTTAGTATTTTTCACAGAGCCAGGTGCAAAGCTGCCAGGTAACATCTGCAAGTGACTTGCATTGCTCTAATGGGATACGCATATGTTTAGCTCTATATGAAGATGTTTTTCACTTGACACAGTCATGTTTGGTCTTGTTCTCCCTTCACTTCATTAAGCAGACACACCTATGTGTGTTGCTGATTTGATCCACTTTCAGAGAAGGATGGTGCTTAGTGTTTCTTTTTGTGATGCTAATATTTACACTGATGCCATTTGGGAAACTGTGTCCACTCATCCAATGTGCTTTGGGAGGGAAGAGAGGCCCCAAACCTTCATGCTACTATCAAGGCATTTTCTGGTAATACTGCATATTTAACCTAAATTATCCAATATTTTCTTGGAGATTTTGACTTCTCTTTAAACAAAATATTTTAAAAAGCATTTTTTTTTTTTTGTCAGAAAGAACACACCTGAGTTGCTGTTAACAGAGGAATGGTGACTTTGCTTGAGTCTCCTAGCTCCGCAGCTAATGAGCTTTGTGACTCTGGCCAGGACACAGACTTCTCTGAGATGCTCAGATTAAATGTTGCTAATTGCCCTAAAATCTGTAGAGGGAGCACATGTTCCTAAATCACACCAACCTAGATTTTAATGCCTGATCGATTGCCTATTAGCAGAAAATCTTGTGGAAATTTTGTCACCTCTTCTTTTTTTTTGGTTCCTGACTCACAAAATAGGTCTAATCATACATACTCCAAAGGAGTATTTGGGAAGGTTTCATGATTTTATGTATACAGTTGTGCCTATGCATGGTAGTCACACAGGAACATGGGTGAGCAGGGGTGTCCAGGCTCCGCACTCTCAGTGTGACATGAGCTTTGCCTCCTGCTTACAAAAAATTAGAGACATGGAGACACAGAGCAGGTCTAGCAAGCTGAGTTTATTGTAGGAGGGGGAAGGAAAAACACAGTTCCCAAGAAGGGAGGGGTCCCGGAAAATGGGAAGAGGGGTTTCACCTATGTCTGGAAGGAAGTACGCCCACATGCTTTCAGGCAGCTGTTGGAGGACAACTGTATCAGGGATAAGATTAAGTGTTACTTTTATCTTGAGAGTTGGTAATGAATATTTAGCAGGGGAAGGTCTGTCAGTATCTGGTATTTGCCACATCTTGTGGTAGGCAGTTAGCCATGAGCGGGCAGCCCTAAGAGGAAAGCGAAAGGCTCACCTAACCCTGGGCACCAGAAGGGCGAGGCAGTTTGCCATCTTCCTTCCTTGGGGCCTGAGGGAAGCATACAGGGATGATTCGTAGATTTTTCTCAGCATTTTGGTCAACACCCTAAGCGTTGACCAAAGTAAGCGTTTGGTCAATGCCCTAATTCCCACTAGGAGGATAAATTAATTAGGCAGTCTAATTAAATGACCTGGCTCACACTGGGCATGTGTAATAACGTAATCAAATTCCTCATTCCTTACCTGTGAGAAAAGTGCGCAAGTGCAGAAGAAAATGCACGAATTCAAATTCAAACGAAGGACATAGGTAGTATGGCAGATCTCCCACCAATAAATAGTTATGATCACCTCTAGTAATAAAAGTGACAATTAGCCAGTATCAAATGCAGTTGCCACCTGGCAATCTGCCCACTCAAGAGCCTTTTTGGTTGTACTTTCCATTCTTTCCTATTAAATATTCTTTTGTACCTACTTCATTCGTGGTTGCGGTTTCATTTTGCGCCTAGGGACGGATCTCTAATTTTAGTGATCTGGACCGAAAGAACCAAGGACATAACGCAACTCGACATTCTCCCATCCGTTAACAATCTCTCAGATGAGAAATTTAACTATGTAATTACACCCGCCCAGGGTGGTCTTTGAAGGAATCAGCATCCGTACACCCACCCAGGGTGGTCTTTGAAGGAATCAGCATCCGTATCTGGATGCACTGCCTGGATGTTGACTTAGTGCATGTCCATTGTTTCCACTTACCGACTCTCTGGGTCTAATCCCTATCTCAGTAACTTTCTCAAACACGTTTATTTTGTTTTATTTTTTAAAGAGATTTTTGCCCTAGGGCATGTGTGCTCACTGGAGAGACAGACAGAGAGACATAAAGCGAGAAATTACCCCCCATGGGGGATAGCTACAGCACAATCCCTTCTCCTTCATTCTCCTCTTGGGATTTTGGGTGTGCATGCACATGTGCCTGGTATGAGTTTCAAGCTGCCAGATTCAGAACTCAAACTGTAGTAGACTACATGGGAGTCCAGCAACGTAACCGTTATGCCATCTGCTAGTCCCACAAACACGTTTATTTTAATTACCTCTTTTTTATTTCACTGTTTTTTATTACTGTACAAATATTACAATAACAAATGGATTTAAAAAAGAATGGATAACAGGTCAACCAGTGGCATGGTGGTCGAAGAGGCTGGATCCCACATGGTTGACAGAGCAGTTCAAATCCTGGGCCCAATCACTTGAAAAACACTTTGGACACATATGCATGTGTGTCCAGAATCCCAAAAGGAGTAATGGAGGAGAAGGGATTATGGAGCGACCATCTCCCATGGGGGTTCTTTCTAATTTGTCTCACTCTGTCTCTCTCCATCAAGCTCAGGCATACTATAGCAAAATTAAAAAAAAAAAAACATAGAATGGAAAACCAATTATCAATACTTCTCTTTCCTTCTTTCTTTCATTTTTCTTTCAAGGTTTTAGTCATAGAGCATGTGCACTCATCAGAGAGGAGAAAGACAGTAAGAGTGAAAGTGAGAAATCATCCCCTAGGTAGGATAGCCTCACTGCAATCCCTTCTCCCCCATTCTCCTCCTGGAATTTTGGGCATGCACACATGTGCCTGGCATGATTTTCAAGCCACCAGGTCTGGGACTTGAACTGCAGTAGGCTTTGTGGGAGTTCAATGCCTTAAGCACTACGCCACCTGCTGGCTCCAGACTAACAATACTTCTAACATCCTAACCTCAACTATCCCCCACCCCCCAGGAAATTTTTTAGTACATCTTTGTAAAGAGCCTTAGGAATTGATATTACAAGCAATGCCTGTAGATAAGCACTCAGATATCTAGATTGGAAATTGGGCTCTAATATTTTACAATGGCATTGTCATTTGAACATTTTTACTAAAATAAGTGATTATCAATACTTAGGTCTAAATAATATGTAGCAGCAGAAAAATCCAAGAACATTTAAGAAAGAACATGGTCCTTTGACCAAGTCTATGGCAAAGCAGTAATAGTAACCACTGATAATTATCTAGGGCCTGATATTTGTGCCAAGCATTCCTTGTATTATCTCTTTAATCCTTGGAACGGTTAGTTAGTTATTTCTATCTCTATTTTACATGAAGAGGGGGTCCAAGAGCTGGGGTGCCGCTCACAGAATCACAGAATCACACATCAGGAAGGGGTAGAGTTGGGTCTGCTCCAGGTCATTTAAACCCCAAAAGTCTGTCTTCTTTCTCCCGTATCTTGCTGCCTTCTAGGGAGCATTCCCACTCAAGGACAAAACTTACCTCTAAAGAGTCTCTGCTGAAGTTCCTGAACACTTTGCTCCTGGCTTGCTCCTAGCCTGAAGTGGATGCCGGGTAATTTATTAGGTCTGCTCAGGGTAGTCATTCATTCCAACATGATCATAGTCCAAGGACCTCCCTACCTTTCAGAACATTTGTCACTTGTCATGTTGCATTTAGGATGCCAGAGGAGGCATCCAGCGAAACAAACAGGAGGTACTTTTGTGACAAATAGACTTAAGAAGCCGGAGCTGAACTGGAAAAGACCTTGTAGCACTTCAAGCTGCCTTTAGGTGCGGCCTGATGGATTTCTAGATCTATGACATTTTTTAAGCACTCGATCACAGCAGAGAAAATAAACACTGAATTAAAAGGAAGAGTGTTAGGTCTGAGAGTAAGAATCTTACCACTTTTATGTCATCTCCATTGAGAAGGAGGATTCTAATAAGAATTCAGGCTTTGGAGAAAGACAAATGTAGATTTAAACTCTAGGTATATTCTTACTGGCTGTGTGGCTTTGGACAAGTTACTTAACCACTATGAGCCTCCATTTCCTTACCTGTCACCTGGAGCTAATGTCACCCACTTCACAGGATTGCTGTGAGGATGAAATGAAGTGATGCATGTACAACATCAGACATAGTGCCTGATGCATGGCTGGCACTCCATAATTGTGAGCACAATTGATTTCCTTTCACTAAGCCAGTGATTCTCTACTGTGGCTGTTTCTTAGAATCACCTGCATGGCTCTTACAAATCTTAATGTCCTAGTAGCATCCCAGATCAGAGCCAGGCAACAGTAATTCTGAAAGCTCCTCCAGCATGTCCCTGTCCAGCTGAGGTTGGGCACTGGCTGGATGCAGGCCCAGTGAGACTGGGTGGGTCTGTCTGCACAGGTTCTGCAGGAGCACAGCTGGGGAAGGCAGCAAGGGGAAGGACGGACAGGGTAAGAGGGACTGCTCAGCTCCCTCCGGGGGTTGTAGGCAGGGCTGCCCTCAAGGCGTGACTGAGACTGCTCACTCTGGAGCTTTTCCTTCTCTACCAGCATTTTTCATCCAATAGAAATGAGCTTAAAAAGGAATTAAAAGACAGCCTGGAGAAGAATCGCTTCCATACCTGGCAGCTTCAGAAGAGCTAGTAGAGTAAGGGAGAAAGGTGGTGAGAACAATCCTACACCTGCAGGTCTGACCATGAAGGCACTCTGACTCTCAGTATGGCATGCCTAAAGTGACTCTCGCTTTCATCTTCAAGGAGTCAAGGACCGATAAACTCATCACATTGACTATAGTGTCCCCAAATCATTGCTGGGAGATGCAGTGTGGTCCCAGGACAAGCAGTGCAGCATCACCAGGGAGCTGGTCAGAAATGCAGGATCTCATACCCCACTGCAGACCTATAGCATCAGAATCTCCAGCGGTGGGGCCTAGGCATAAGCACCTTAGCAAGATTCTCAAGTGATTAGCACACTCATTGAAGATTGAGACTCACTGCTGTTGTGGAAATAGACAACAGCACGTGCTTCCGTTTGAACCCCAGCTCTTTCTTACTGTGTGATCCTTGAAAGTTTACTTAACTTCTCTGATCTTCTGTTTCTTCATTTTATATTGGTGACAAAACAAAAAGGTTTACCATAATAACAGCCCTCTAAGAAAATTGTTGATGTAATGGGGTTCAGGGTGGTTTCTATAGATTTAGACAGGAAAAAAATAAGTTTTATTTTCACTAATCCCTAACTACCGTTTGGTGTTTCTTTTGATTATAAATATAAGCGGTGTTTGCTAGCAGCCCACGACTTCATCACCAGTAGAAATAACAGATATTTTTATATTACATTATAGTGATGCAGATATCTCTAAATAGCATTTATATTCATCTACTTAAAATTACAGACATTTTTAGACTCTCAGCTAGGATCTTGATATTTAATGCATTAATGAGGCAGGTATATTACTATATAACAATTTTTTTTATGAAAACTGTATTTTAAACTAATTGATTTCCTTCATCATTATTTTTGACACGCATTTGAAAATGTTATTCTCATAAAGGGTCTATAGGCTGATGGCACAAAAACATGTAAGAAGTTCCTCCCTGCCCTGTAAATTATGATGGCTAAATGACGGAATCACATGTGTCTGACGCGTAGCAGAGACTCAAATAACCGTGCCCTGATAGTCCTCCTTGACGTTGTCATATCTTGATTAGTCCTAAAGCTGGACCAAGGTGTCCTCTGTACTTCCCTGGTGGAAGGTCAGAATGCACACTCTGTCCAGTCACCCGTCCCTGCAGGCACTTGGCTGACTAATGCCAGCTTTATTGAACAAGAGTTGCTGTTTACTGAGTGCTCGCTCTGTGCCAGAGAAGTGAAGTGAGCTAGTTCACACAGTTAGGGAAAGGGAAAGCTGGCACTCGGCCTTGATACCAGGTACCTGGTAGAGCCAAGAAATCCAGATGGAGGGGGACAGATGCAAGGTTCTTGTGTCCTCCTCATTTAAGAACGTGACACAGGGGACATTAGTGGACTCACTAAGTACCTATGATCTCTTAGTTCTCACGCCTCCAGCGAGCATTTACTCACCACTTACTATGTGCTTGGCCCTGTGCCAGTTACCCATATACCTAGTTGGGTAAGTCATGAGCCTTGCCTCTGAGCACATCCTATATGCCCTGGGAACATAGAAGGGAGGCAGGAAATGGAGACTGAAACACTTGTGGCACTGGGAAGTCTGTGATAGTTAATTTTATGTCTCAACTTGGTTGGGCCACAATTCTCCCAGCAGATGGCTTCAGACTTCAGTTATAACCTTAGCTGTTCCCTGGGTCATCAGGACTGCCAGCCAGCCCACCATGCAGATTGTGAACTTGACAGCCTCTGTAATCTCACAAGCCAACTCCTTAAAATCTCTCAATTCTGGAATCAGCAGATGGTGAAATGGTTACGTCGTTGGATTCCCACGTAGTCGACTGCAGTTCAAGTCCTGGACCTGGTGGCTTAAAACTCATACTGGAGGCATGTGGCCAAAATCTTGAGAAAAGAATGGAGGAGAAGGGATTGTGGCATGGCCATCCCCTCCCCCCCCCCGGGGGGTGATTTCTCGCTTTCTTCCTCTCTGTCTCTCCAGCGAGCATACGTGCCCTATAGCAAAAATCTCTCAAAAAACAAAACAAAGCAAAAAAACACCTCTCTCATTTTCTCCCTCTCTATATATAGATAGCACACACATGCATTCTATTGATTCTATTTCTCTGGAGAACCCTAATATAAAGTTTAATTGGCTTTATATCCATTTATGATTACACTCCTGTGTGCTTTACTTTTTATTTGATTATGTCTCATATTATGTATCTCCCATCCTAGGGACTCTGGGCTTGGTGAGAGATTTTTGTTTTATAATAGATCCCTTGCAATGCTGGTGTATCTGAGCTAATGTAACCAATTCATTAGGCACAAACCACTTGGGGAGTACTAGGAAGCCTGGGAGGGGTGAAGAACATTCATTGAGTACCTACTGAAGGCACTGTGCATTTTACGTTCAACAATGTAAATGCACATTTACTTCTAATGCTCAGTATGTAACATGGGAAATAGAATTATGTCCCCTGCACAGACAAGAAGACCAAGGTCTGGGGATAGTAAGTGACTCCCCTGAGTTCACTCACATAATAAGGACCAGAGCTGGCTTCCAAACCTGATTATCTGCCTGACACCCAAGATGCCCAGACCAGACCCTTTACCCAAGGTACTGCTTCCCACAGAAGGTGCTAGACCCAGGGAGGAAGCAACCCCATCCCACATCCCCTTCCCACAGAGCTATTGCTCGGAACCCCAGGAGAGTATCCTACTGCCAGGGCTCCCCACAGCCATATCCCCCCTTCATGTGAGAAATTGCTCTGCCCCCTGCCCAAGCTCATCAGGAATACAGGGGCCCTTCAGTCTTGTAGAACCTGTCAATCATATTGCCTCCATCTTGGCCCCAGAGCCTGGGTACCATCCAGGGCTCTCAGGGAAAAGGCATATAGTCCACGGAGTGCTGCTTGGCCCCCCTCCATATTTCACCCCACTGTGACCCTGCCATTTGCTCAGCTGATGAGAATATCATATGGGGCAGGACGGAAAGCTCTCCTGCAGCACCAGGAGATTGCATCTATTGCTTGTTTCCTTATCTGCATGCGCTTTCATTCTATCAGATAAGGAAATTAAATTGGTCTGGCACCATTTGCTCTCCAGAAAGCTACTTTGGCTGCTAAATCCACCAAAGAGGGTGGATTTATTTGGGTATTTCTTTCTGAAGTGAGTGAAAAGGCCTTTCCAGAGCCGCCCACAATTAACTGAAAGGCCTGAGCTGCTGTGCCAGGCCCACCTGTCAAGAGGCTGGAAGCCAAATGGGGCAGATGGGATCGAAGCAGGGCCAGCAGAGAGCCTCTTAATTTAGCCCCAGAGTCCTCTTCCACTGTGCTTCAGGCCCCTCTAAAAATAGAAAAAACGTGGAAGGCGAAAATATGAGTCAGAGAAAACTGTCCTTTAGCCTGTGTGTTAAAAACTCACATCCACACTGTAGCAGTGAATGCTTAGGAAAAAAAGCTGGAAGCCAAAATTAAATATTGGTTTTGCTCATGCTGCCTAGAAGGGTCTTCCTTGTTTTATCCTTTTCATGAATGAACCTCCACTTTTAGTCCTTCGAAGGGTGCCTGTGTCAGTAGTGTTCCACAGCACAACCTCCCCAGGCAGACACTGCCCTTTATCTGTGCACTCTCAGCACCCCGGAACAACCTCTAGGCATAATTATGGCCTGATGCTATACACACACACACACATACACATATACACATACATCTATATATGTAAGTGTATGTGTATACATACATGCATATATGTATACAATCCCCCACACATATACATATGTATGATGTGTATGTATATATATATATATGTTTTTGTGTGTGTATATTTACACATATATGTATGTATATAGTTGTTTTCTTTTTTATTCACCTGCTCTAAAAAAGAGTTAAAGTGGATTACAAACATATCGTTTAGAATAAACGACTTAGGGCTAGCCCTTTAGTACAGCTGTTATGTGCGGGCAGCAAAGGCTAGATCTCACATAGTCCACTGTGGTTCGAATTCTAGCCCCAGGAGCTTGAAAAACACGCTGAGTATGGGCTTGCATGCTTAAAATCTGACAGGATGGAGAAATGGAAGAAGAAAGGGTCACGGTGTGTCGGCGTCTGCCCCCAGGCTTGCTTCTATCTAAGGAGGAAGTATATTTCATGACATTCCATAGATATGTTGATGTGTTACAGACAATAAGAACAGGTAACAAATCTGTAAGGGCTTAGACATACTGGCCCAGGTGTATCCCTTGGTGATAATCTCATCAAGAGAAAATTCCATTATCTTCTTTTCTAATGGAGAGAAGTCTAGCTGCAGGTGTGGGGAAGAAAATAAGGCTAAAGAATCTCTCCATAAGGAGAGATGCACCACCACACCCAGAGAAGGCTAAACAATCTTTCAGATGCAGGGATTGGACTTTGCTAATTGGAGTCAAGATGTTTCCTGAATTCCATCAGATGTCTCTTGGAACTCCCCTAGCAATTTCCACCCTTTGCTCTGCCTGCAGCAAGGGTCAAGGAAAGGACAAGTTGCAATGTTCTTCCAAAATCCCAAAGGGACAGGGGGTGTTTGCTCAGAGCATGTCCCCACACCTCACTCAGGGCCCCTCCATAAATATGTTTCTACAATGGTGTGACTAGGTTCCATTGGGAAGCTGGCCTCGTTCTCCCTCACTCTCCTTCTCTCTTCCTCTCTCTATCTCTTTCTCTACGGTGCCCTCTGGCATTAAAAATTAATTAATGGGATCAGTGGGTGGTGTGGTGGTCAAGGGCACTGGACTCCCACATGCTGACTGTGGTTCAAGTCCTGGCCCTGGTGGAATGTTTTCTCACTTTCCCTCTCTCTCATTCTGTCCCTCTCTGGTCAATTTAAAATAAATAAATAAATACAGTTAAATAAAGTAATTCTTAAAAAAATAATTAATACAATAAACCACTTACTTTGGAGTCAGTGACAAAACCAGGGCAAAAGGGAAAAAAAGGGTTAGAAAAGTAAGAAAGCCAAAGGAGCAAGAGTTCTGTGTAAAATGCATGTTCTGGGGTCTTCAACTTGGACTTCATGGGGGCCATGACTTTGATCCTAAGTGTTCCAGCAGCCAACCCAAAGACAGCACCTAGTCGTTCTTTGATTCAGACTATTCATGGTTGGTCAGGAAAGACAGTTTTTCCAGTTACTGAGACATAAGGAGAATTTTACTTCTCTAGTGGTTTCTCATGACCCAGTGGAAGGTCATGAACGATGTCCTCAACAATGTCTTTAGAGAGAACATGTGTTTCATGGGGCTGCTGTTGTGGAACTTCCTTTCTGTCTACCTATTACGTCATGCCAAAGTACCCTTTGGGGGAGAGCACTTCTAGAATCCCATGGAATTTGGCCTACAGTTTTCTGTTAGCTTGGCTAGATTCACAGTAGGCTTTCTGAATCCAGAGGGACTGCAGATCTTGACTGCCTCAGTGGAGATTTTTAAAAAGGTTTTCACTAATTCTTCCATGACAAGAGAGAGAGAGGAAGAGACAGGCACTGCCAGTAGAGTGTTATGCCATGATCCTGCCCACAGCCTTCCCGACCAGCTAGAATCCTGGAAACGTGCACTCATGTGTGCCAGGCAAGTACAGGTTGACCTAGAAACAGAACCTCATTCTTCCACATGGACCTGGCATTAAGAAACACTGAGTAACGGCTGTGCCAGTGAGGCTGGCTTCAATGGAGCCTTGGTTAAATGCTGTATAGTCATGAATGCATATTCATTCTTGTCATGATTGAGCATCTGAGTCCCTTTCCTGACGTTGCGGAATTCCCTGAGCAGGCAAAGTCTGTCTCCCATCACTGAATATGAAACTGGCAGCGCACTTCACTAGCCTCCTATGGACAGAAGTCTGACTACTTTTCTGTTTTTCCAAAATCTTTTCAAAAGGGACTGGGGAAGTCATGTCCTCAAACATTAATAGACCATTTACTCTCCATTAACAGGATTCTTCCTACATCCTGTCCCTGGCATAGTATCTTTGAGATGTATATTCCAACCGATTGCAGTATATTATTTTGCTTATCTCTTCCCAAGACATAGAACTTCCCTTTCCTTGAGATGTAGAGTAAACCTTTCTTTAACTAATCTCTTCCCAAGACACAGATCTTC
>NW_006204120.1:902217-902903 GCF_000334495.1 Tupaia belangeri chinensis
CCCCCCATCCCTGCTTCCACATGTCCCACCTTTTTGGGCCAGACCAATGGAAAATCTCCTCACTAACTTTGTCTGTCAGTCTCAAAAACAAATAAAAGGAACCCCTGTACGTGATCACCCTGAGAAAGGCATGTGTGCCTCTTCTCAGGACCTAGGTCACTCATATTTGGCTTGGAAATAAACCGCATTAATTATTAATTTTTACAGTTGGTTATTTTTCCATTGACACTCCCATTCAGCTAACGAATAGGCCGATGACCCAGGAATATCTATCAGACATGCTGCCCCAGGGTTGTAACAACAACATGATGCTGGTAGTGGCTGCAGAAGGATGGACTTGCTTTTTGTTTTTAATTTGCCAGAGGGCATGTGCTCTCCCTGCAGAGAGAAGGAGCAAGGAGGGGAAAGTGAGAAAACACTCCCCAAGGAGGATGGCCACACCACAATTCCTTCTCCTCCATTTCTCCTTTTGGGATTTTGGCCATGTACATACACACACCCAGTATGCTTTTCAAGCCACCAGTCAGGGATTCAACCTGCTCAGTCAGCCATGTGGAATCCAGCTGCCTTACTCACCACACCTCTGGCTGACCCAGAGGATGGACTCTAGGGTAGCACCGGCAGCTGCACTGACTTGTGGCATCCAGTGACTGGAGCTTGCAGTGTCAGTACTGAAGACCGTCCCC
>NW_006204120.1:903300-955183 GCF_000334495.1 Tupaia belangeri chinensis
CTTCATTTGAATAGGGCTGACATAGAGCATTTCCATCATTGCAAAGACTTGTGCAGGACAGCTCTGGCCTAGAACTTTGAGCTTCCAGGTTGAGTTGCAAGAGGGCTGCCTTGTTGGGTTGGTTGTATCCATCGTTCGTGGTGGCTGATGGGGCTGGGAGTACAAAGGCAATGAGGAAGCAGATCTACTGGCCAGTATCCCAGTGGGTCTCAAATCCATACCAACCATTTAGGACCATAACACACTGCCTGGTGAGAAAGGGCAGAGGCAGAGGGAGCCCAGTGTAGCCCCCTGTGCCGTTGTTTTTTGTCCTTGGTACTGCCTGGTGTTGACTACTAGAATGGAGTTCTCACCTCACTCTCATCATCCTCTGGACCTGCACCAGACTGTGCAGCCTGGGTAAGGGCAGAGGCTATCTCAGGTGGCAAATCAGTGTTTCATGTAAATGACGTAGTTGCAAATTAGTATTTGCATTCTGTCTGTCATATAGACTGAGCAGGGGCTTTGTATTTAACCCCAGGACCTAGCACAGTGCCTGGTACTTCCAAGTACTCAGCAAACATTGATGGGATTGACAGGGATCTAATACAGATCCCAAGGGACCTAATGGAGGACAATCAATTTTCATGCCGAGTGACTTCCTTTCAGTTCAGGGGAAGGAGGGAGATGCTATAATAATGATAATGCTAAAATAGTAATGGCATGTATGTGGTAAGATGGAAATACAGAGCATGAGTTCATTATAATCACGATCATGCAAAACACTGGTTGTATGTGTGAAGACGTGGAGTTATGATAATTTTTTTATTTTAAAGTACTTTGAATATTGTTGTTTCATATATCAGGGTGGTTAACACTGTGTTCAGACAGACTTGGTCGTTTTCTGTGAAATGGGAGCAGTAAGAGCACCTACCTCACTGGGCTATGTGAGGACAAAATGAAATACTGCACAAAAACTTGCAGCACTGTTGTTGACACATGGTAAATGCTACATACGAAGTAGCAATTACTGTCATTTTGGTGCTAGAAATTTGATGATAATAGTGGGACTCTTTGCATCCTGCAGATATTATGGATATTGCTCCTTTCTCCCACGGGTAGGATTGGAAGGCTCTGGGCTGAGGAGTACCTTTGTAGGAAATTCATACGAAACAGGGACATCTCCATTTCCATCTGTTGCTTCTTTTCTGCCTTCTGTTTTAGTCCTACTGCTATGCATGATGGCATTGGTCAGCTCCCTGGGAGGACAGTGGAGCTTCCCTCAATCTGCTCTCTCTCTCTGTCGCTCTCTAACACATACATGCTTGTGCACGTGCACACACACACTCTGAGACTCATGGGAGGGTGTCCCTCCTTTTCCTCCTCCCTCCCTGAATTTCCCCCTCTACCTTGCTGTTTTCTCTTATTCTTTCTGTGTCTCCCCCATGACTCTTTTTCTTGGAATCCCACTAGCTCTTCTATTTTCTGCCATAGTATGTGTGAAGTAAGTCTCTGCTGTTATTATGTCTGCCCCTCCTCTCCCATCTTCCTTCTCTCTATCATTCTCTTTTTCTGTGTCTGTCTTTGTAATTGACCTGTCTCTTGAGATAACTGGCAATTTCCGTCTCGCACTGGCTCGTTCTCTGTCTCTTTCACTCTCTCTCTGTATTTCTGTCTTCATGTTTCTGTGCATCTGCTTCTGTCCCTCTCTTTTCCCTTGTCTCTATTTTTTGGCCCTTTGTGTCCCTTAAATCTTCTACGCTCCTCTGAAGATAGTGATCTGGAGTGTAGGTAGAAGTGTGCCCTGACACCACGCCTTCAGCAGAGCACACGAGAAGGCTGCACTTTAGAAAGTGGATGCCCTGGGACCAGCAATTAGCATAATGGCTATGTTGCTGGACTCCCATGTAGTCGACCGCAGTTCAAGTCCCAGACCTGGTGGCTTAAAACTGACGCCGGGCGCGTGTGCATGAGTGCCGAGATCCCTAGAGGAGAAGGGATTGCGGCATGGCCATCCCCCCTGGGGGGTGATTTCTCGCTATATATATCTCTCTCTTTCTGGCAAGCGCATGCACCCTATAGCAAAAGCCTCTCCAAAAAAATCAAATAAATAAATAAAAAAGAAAGTGGATGCCTTGGGGCCAGCAGGTGGTTAAGGCAGATGGATTCCCACATGGCTGACTGCGGTTCAAATCCTGGACCTGGTGGCTTGACAATTACATTGAGTATATGTGCATATTTGCCCAAAATCTCAGGTGGAGAGTGGAGAAGGGATTGCGATGTGTCCATCCACTCTGGGATGGGGGGTGATTTCTCACTTTCCATTTCTCTCTCTGTCCTCTCCTTTCTAGTGAGTATATATGTCGTATAGTAAAAATTTTTAAAAAAGAAAGAAAGTGGATGGATTCCATTTCCTCAAACTAAGACAAATATTTATCTCCTGGGGTCAGCACGTGGCATGGTGGTTAAGGTGCTGGACTCCCACATGGCCAACCACAGTTCAAGTCCTGGACCTGGTAGCTTGCTTTCTCACTTACTTTTTCTCTCTTGCGTGCATGCACGTGCCCTGTAAAAATTATTAATAATAATAAATCAAATTAAGTAAATAATTATTTAAAAATGCATCTCCTTTCTAATAGCCCCCTTTTCTTAAATACTACGTATGGGACCCTACTTGGAAAAGCTGCTTGAGGAAGTCATGTCACAATGCCTGCAAAACAAACTTGCAAACAGCAGAGGTATGGCGACAAAATCTTTGTAACTGTCTAACTGATTTAGTCTACCTGTAGACACATAGAATAGTTAAGCCATTTATTTTATTTATTTAAATTTTTTTGGAGAGGTTTTTGCTATGTGGCACGTGCACTCTCCAGAAAGACAGAGAGAGACAGAGAGAGACAGAAAGCGAGAAATCACTCCCCCCCCCCCCAAGGTGGATGGCCACGCTGCAATCCCTTCTCCTCCGTTCTCCTCTCGGGATCTTGGGCACGCACGCACACGCGCCCAGTGTGAGTTTAAGTCACTGGGTCCGGGATTTGAACCACGGTCGACTACATGGGAGTCCAGTGACATAGCCATTATGCTAATTGCTGGTCCCAAGACATTAAGGCATTGCACTTTATCTTAACTGTTTCATAATCAACTTTTCAATATTTTCTCTCACTTGTTTGGTTTCTCAGGATAATCTTTTTAAAGTAGGAAAGGTGAATTATCATTATTTCCACTTTTAAAAATATGTGCTAAGGCTCAGACAGTGCAATGATTTGCTTGCTGTGACTGAGTTAGTTCTGTTGCAGGACACAGAAACAAGGTCCTCTGGGGATCAGGAGCCCCCCCCCCCACCCCCGGGCCCCTGGGTGCCCTGCTTAGCCCCTGGTCTCTGTAATTCCCTCCTGAAATCCCAAGTATCTCAGACCCACCTCACCCCAGAACATCTGTGTGGCTTTGGTGAACATTGCATGCTTTAGAAATCATCTTTCACAGGCCACACGCACTCCCATGGTCTCCAGGCTGAACAGCCACTCAGAGATCCAATCACGTTCTCTGTCGCAGTCCACAGCAGTGAATCTCTCAGCACCATGGCAAGCACTAAGGCAGAAATCCTGGCTACAGAAGGAGCTCTCTGAAGGTTCGGTGGAATAAATTACTCCAATATTTGGGTTTCTACAAAAATAGCAGAACTTAATTCCTCATATGATACTGGAATAAAAAAATGTAATCTATCACATTGTCCTAGCTCATCCAAATCTTATCTTCTTTTTCCATGTAAGTAATAGAAAAAAAATTGTGGAGCCCTTCTGGAACATTATCTTATTTGGATCCGATTTTAACCAGACCACTGATTATTTCAGACGGAAGGCAAGTGCATAGTTGCTGTAAATGCAGGCCAACTCCAAGGTAAAGTAAGTCCCGTGTACAATCGCAAATGCAAATGTTCAAAGCTACTCAACAATTTTCTCCTTGCAGCTGCCCATTTTATCTCTTGCAAAACTAGTAATGATACAAGCAGTTGATTATGGTTTACAATAGCAATAAACCTCTCAGAATTGGTTGTTTCCAAAATAAATAGCCATTCTGTTAAATGTTAAATAACAAGTCATAAACTGCTGAAAACAACCAATTTCTTGTGGATTATTGCCTGTATAAATTGCAGCAGGAAAGGGAGATCATTAAGCTGTGAGCACCACAGATCAAAACCATTGAAATTTAAAAAAATTGATCAATTAACTAATCCATCAAAAGGAACTCCCATTTCACAAACCAAATTATTCTGATATTTTAACATATCCTCTAAGCTTTTCTTTGCTGGTCATGGTTCACTCTATTCTTGCCCAAATCCTTCCGTACTTTTTCAGAGATTAAAGAATACCTAGCCAGGGTGGTTAAATTGGCTCATTCTGAGAGCATGCAGTTTCCTTTAGCTGCATTCTCTAGGCATCACATTTAAAGTCTACAGTATTCCAATTGATAAAACACAGACCTGTCTACTAAGTTAAACATTTGAGTCAAAGCTCAGTGGCAAAGATATTCAAACTGCAACTCTAATAGAGGCTGTTTTCAAAAGAGGAGCCAACTTCATCCAGATGATTGACAGAAGATTCCTCACCATGGCAACCAGGGTTATCTCTCTGGAATAACAACATTAACCTCCTTCATAACCAGTTTTTCATCCTTAAGTATAAGAGGCAGCTGCATGCATCTTGTATGATCCTTTATTTTTATTTTGAGTGCACAGTTAGCAATTATATAAAAATAGGACAAGATGCAGCAAAACCAAATTAATTTTAAATTTCTCCTGGAAAAAAAAAGCATTATAATGGATCTTGTAGGAAGAACAGTTAAAGAGCAGGAAGGGTCCCCATCTCTTCTGAACACAGGGCAATGGCAGAGAGATTTCTATTCATCTGCTGTCTCTGAAATAGCCTACTGCATTGATTTGTTTTGTGCTGTTATGGAGGGGTGAACAGGGTGTAAAGAATTTTTTTCACATTTTATTCCTGCCTCATTTTTGACCTCACAACTCCCAATACACACACACACACACATACACCCTTTAGCTGTGCTCAGGTGAAAAGAGTGAGTGGTCTGTGAAAAAATGGTGAGAAAATGCATATTCTATTTGAGAAAATGTGTATATTCTATCACCTTTTTGAAAGCGATTGCTAAATGGATGCTAAACCACTGCACTGTCTTACAGCTGATGTTCTGTGGAAACTGTAGACATCAGTGTCTTGATATGTCACTGAAGCATCTCACCGCCCCTCATGGAGATGCTGTGCTAATGCTCTGGGCCTGTCTTCCGATACTGATCTCTGCTAGTGGAAAGCCTGGCACTCAAGTCATGAGGAATGGAGACTGTGATGAGGAAAGACAGACTGAAAACCTGGCTGGGCCCTGCCAGCCAACTTGCATTCTCTCCTCTCTTATCTCACTCAGATCCATTTCTCATTGGAACCAACTTCATTGCAACTGCTACCTGGAAAGGTTGAGCAATCTTTCTTGAGACTTCTGTTTCACTCAAGGTCACAATCTTAAAGCCATAAGGCTCTAGCTGTAAACTCAGAGAACTTCAGTCCTCTGCTGAGGAAAGAGCTACATGGGATCTCAGGGAAGGCAGGGACCTAGAAGAACTGTGCCAGGTGAAACACTGACCTGATTTGGATGTGAGTGAATAAACTAGCCAAAGGCTCATGACCAATGATTTTAAAAGCAGTCTGTGAAACAGTCTTGTACTAATTTGGAAGTAGGAAGAACTCATTGAGACCCCCATTGTACTGGACACAATGTTGAAGGACTCCTCGAATTTCCTTCATAGTCATTGCACTTCCCAAGATGCTGCCTCCTTTCATGTCCCTCCTACTCACAACCAGTGTTGCCTTTGCTGCGTTGGGAATGTCCTCAATCCAAGAAGTCCCAAGCCTTTGTGATCCACAATTCCTCAGCTGAACATATTTATCCCAAGCTGCCCTTCCACCCTAGGATTTTGATAAAATGCCACAGCCACAGCATGGGACCTAGCTTTCTGAGTAATTTCTGAAGGATCAGATGATACCCAGAAGTGCAAGGTATTGCTTCCCTGAGAGTGAATCTGGTTCCAGATAAAAGGAGGTGAAGAGTCTGTTATCTCTTCACCCTGAGGTGGAGTTCTTCCTAGCAGACCTTCTGCAGAAGCTCCATGGAGTGAGGGAACTCACCAACAGAGCAGCCTATGTCTCTGACCAAAGAGCAGTGTCCAGAACAGCACTATTGCATCTTTTTGATCTTTATCTTTACTGCCTTTCTTTCTCTTTTCCTGTTTCACCATCAGGTCTCCAGGGTTTCATCTCCCAAGTACAGTGGCTGCACTGTAATCCTTGCCTCAGGCTCTGCATGGAGGACTGGCACCCAGAGAACCACCTTTGTGAGCTGCACTCAGGGCTCCCCCTTGTGGCATGTTGTGGCAATGTTCTTTCAATAGCTGATTAGACAAAGAAGAGGGAGATGAAAAGCTAGGCCCTTGTCTTGTTTGTTTGTTTGTTTTTTGTTTTCTCTTTAAATTTATTTATTTTTTACATTAATTCACTATACATCATTACAGCATACAAATGAATTTTCCATCCAAAATACACTGTGTATTGGCTCAATCAAGCACATCAACATACATGTTATCAGCAAATAATTTTCCAATTCGTATGTCTTGTATACTTTGTTTTTTGTTTCACCATCCTTGATTCCCTATTTCTCACCCTCTGCCATGTCCCACCCTCCTCCCACATTGTCTCTGGTATCCATGGTTGCTTTCTATGCCTTCCCCCCCCATTTAATTGATTTGCTAATGAACTTAATTAGTCTAAATATATCCGATAGCTAGCACAGCTGATATATACCTATACATGCGCCCGCTTGTGGCGTGAAGGTAAGGCATCTGTATTCCCAGGCCCTTGTCTTTGAATTAGCCAAAGACTCTCCTCTTTATTTGCTAAGTAATCCCTGACTTTAAAGCCACCTCTGGAAGCAGCAAGTTTTCTGAAAACTGAGGTTTGAGGAAAGCTTGGTTAATCGCTTTTAAAAAGTGGTAACATGGGCCTTTTTTCCTAATTGACAAAGGGCTTGAACTGATAGACTATTAAGCTTCCTCTTATCCAAGGTTTTTGCAATTAGTTTTCTTTAAAACAGAGAAGACACTTATAGAATAGTTGAAAGGATGGTTGTGGCAGTAGTAACACCATCACAAACTGCCTGTGCCATCAACCTGGGGAGAACTAGTACCTACGTTAAAGCAAAGAGGTGGCGCTGCCTTCCCTCACCCAGAGGGTGATGCTCTTCCCCCCCCCCCCCCCCACTCAGTGCCCTCCTCAGGAAGTCTTGCTACATGCTCTACCTCGTGTAAATATTTCAGTATTTGTGGGTGTGCAGCTTATTCGTGTGCCTGGTTGGGCCATTCTGTGATCTCTGTTTGTGCAGAGTCTGTGTATGATCGGTTGGTTGCAGCTGGTGCTAATGAGGCCAAAGCCTGGGTTCAGTTCCCCAGAGGGCTAGTTAACTTCATTCTGTTCCACGGTCTGAGGTTGCTGCACCACCAGCTTGGTGGAGCTTGTGTTGTACATACTGGCCAAGAACACCAGAGATTTTCTTTTTATTCTTTTTTTTTTTTAGAGAGGTTTTTTTCTACAGGGCGTATGTGCTCGCCAGACAGACAGAGAGAGACCGAGAGACAGAAAGTGAGAAATCACCCCACAGGGGGGATGGCCACGCCGCAATCCCTTCTCCTCCATTCTCCTCTCAGGATCTTGGGCACACATGCACACGCGCCTGGTGTGAGTTTAAGCCGCCAGGTCTGGGACTTGAGCCATGGTCGACTACATGGGAGTCCAGCGACATAGCCATTACGCTAACTGCTGGTCCGAGAATCAGGGATTTTGAGGGGAAAAAATAGTTTGGGGAAATAATTACCCCCTTAGCATCCTCATCCTCTGAAAGCCAGCACTTGTTATTCCAAGATGACCTGTATGATCCTCTCAAAGGTATATGTGCATGTGCATTTCTGAAATTCTCCTTTTCCATTCCACTCAGCAAGTGTTTACTAAGTAGCTCTGTTGTGTTAACGGCTGTGACCCATGCTTTTTTTGCATCAGTTCCCTTAAGCATTCATTCTTCATTCTCTAGAACACACAGAATCCTGGGGAGGCCCATCTGTGGACAACAGAAAATAAACCAGGTGGAGTTTACTTTTGTATAATGTTTTCTGACAATAGACAAGAAAAAAATCATTCATTTATTTATTCACTCAGCAAATATTTATCGACTGCTAGCATATCTTGGGCACCAGGGATTCTGTTGTAACAACACAGATTAAAACGTTCCTGCTCTGTGGAGCTTATATTCCAGGGGAAGGGGGTGGTACGATAGACAATAAATAAGAAAAGTTAGAAAAACATTTGTACGTCATGTGATAATGGAAAAGGAGAAAACTAAAGCAGGAAATTGGGCAAAGGTTGCTAGAAAGGACACTGCAATTGTAAATAGGGCAGACCTATTTTCACTTAGGTAGACCTAAGTGAAGAGGGAAATTATGGAAAGTTCATAAAGGACAGATAGTGAACTGTGTGAATGACAGAGGGGAGGACACTCCAGGCAGAAGGAGCAGCAAGGTAAGGGCCATGGGCAGGAGCTTGCATGGTGCACGCCATGTCTGAGGAACAGCTGAGAGTCAGCATGGCTGGGACTGAGTGAGCAAGAAGGAAGCAATGGGAGTACAGCTAAGAGGAATGGAAGAAAGGAGGACCAGGCAGGGTCTGCAGGCCCTTAAAAAACTTTGACTTCTTTCTACTTTTATTTTTTAAATTTCATTTATTTATTTATTTATTTTACCAGAGGACTCATACACTTGCCAGGGAGAGGGAGAGAGGGAGAGAGGGAGAGAGGGAGAGAGAGGGCAGAGAGAGAAAGAGAGAGAGAGAGAGAAAACTCCCTATGGGGAATGGCTATCCCACAATCCCTTCTCCTCCATCTCTCCTTCCTTTCTGGATTTTGGGTAAGCAAGCACATTATCCTGCATGTTTCCCCAGTCATTGGGTATGAGACTCAAACCACATTGTCAGCTGCATGGAATCCAACAAGCTCAACCACCAAGCCAAGGGCTGGCCCAGACTTTGGGTTCATTCTGGAGAAGTCAGAAATGGATCCAGCTGGTTGGTGCTGCAGTAATAAAGCCCAATGCTTGGTAAGGTAGACCCACAAGGGAGAGTTGCTGGTGTGTGTCAGGAGACCTCCCTGTGTACTCTGGACATCTGTGTGCCCATGATCAGGATGGGCTGAAGCTGCAGACAGAAGTGTAAAGACCCTGCCAGGGGTGCTATGCCTCTGTCTCTCTTTATCTATCTCTCTTACACAGGAAATAAATAAAAAGTTAAAAAGTTAGAAAAAGCTTCATCAAAGCCTTTTGAGTTAGATTTCAAAGACTGAGTAGTGTTCATTCATTCGTTTGCACTTCCATTGAAGCAGGTGTTGTCAGAATTACTGTGTAATTTGGGGGATAATATAGGCCTGTACCAGCAGGAGTTTTTGGACTTGAAGACTGAGTGGAGATGGCATACACTCCTGCCCCAGGCCTCACCCCACCTGTCTCCATTCACTCATTCATGCAACCAGCATGGGAGTCATACAAGGCTTGTATGGTACCTTGACGGAAGCACACACAAAAACTGGGATTACTTTTCCACCATTTAGTCAGGTAGGGGCTCAGAACAGTTGCAAAAAACATAAAGAAATGTGTCATTTTGTGCACCATAGAGTGATAGCAACTCATGCTTGCCAAAGAAACAGATGAAAATTACCTAGGAAGGCAACCCGAGAGCAAATGAGTAAAGGAGAAATCAAATACTCTCCAGGTTCTAAGCAGGAAGGATTATGCTGGGGTTGATGGAAGGGTGTTGAGAATGGTAATAATAGACCATTCTGAAGAGTGGGGGAAGTTTTAGCAGGTCTTGAAGCACAGGCGAGCTATGGATTTTTAAGCAGGAAGAGAGAGAGCATGACAAATCTATGTTTCTGTTGGGAAGTGGTAGGAAGTTTTGGACAAGTTCAGGAGGCAGGAACATGACTGTATAGGTTAGAATAGTCTGTGTGTTGGAAAAAGGTGTAGCGCAAGATGTAGACGTTATGGAATGCCAACTCGGGAAGTTTGGACTTTAACTGGTGGCAATTCTCTGCTTTGGATGTCAGGGCTGGAGCAAAGAGAGCCATGTCTGCTCTCCTTATGCATCTACCTGTGTATGTGGCAGCCTTGCCACATACAAAACACAGGAAATGTGGTGAAACTTGGATTTCAGATGGGTAAGCATAAGAATATCCATGAAATATTTGGGACTTAAACACAGTTAACTCTTGAACAATATGAGGGTTAGGAAGCTGATCCCCCATGCAGTCAAAAATCTATGTATGACTTTGACTCCCAGTAAACTTCACTATTGGTCCAACTGCAGTAGCAGAAGTGTCTCTGCATGGTCCCAGCTACTGTGCAGAGAGTAGCTGGGACCATGCAGATATGGGTTTGATTCCTGGCCCAACCTAATCAACTCAGGTACAGTGGTACATGCCTGTGTTCTTAGTTATGAGGTGGAAGGATTTTGACATGCAGAGACACTGTCAAAAACCTTCCCCTTACTCACTTGCTCTCTCTCTTTCTTTCTCATAAAATAAAGAAAAACAAAATAAAACAAAAAAACCTAACCGTTAATAGCCTACTGCTACTGAAAGCCTTACCGATAGCATAGTTGGTTTGTTAGTACATATTTTGTATGTGACATGTATTATGTATTAGATTCTTATAATAAAGTAACTTAGAGAAAAGAAAATATTGCTAATGAAGTTGTAAGGAAGAGATGATATATCTGTAACATAATTTTACTAAAAATACCCCACGAAACAAACCCCTGTATAAGTAGACCACACAATTCAAACTCATGTTGATTGTACAGTGTACAAGTTTTTAGTATAACTATGTTCTATGCAATATTTGTGACAGAGTTATACATAAACAGAGCCATTATTTACATGGAATTGAAATGGAAATGGTCATCCTGTACTTTTATTTGCCAAATCTGGCCACCAGTACATGGTACTGAATGAACACAGCCTATTTATGCTGCAGACTTTAGGCAGAGCCCCTCCAGTGAAGCTAACTGGCCCGGACAGTTCTGCCACCAGGGAGCCCATTGCTCAGCCACCCTTGGGTGCTGGCCCAGCCCTCTGAAAGCCCCAGTCCAAATACTATCTGTGAGGACTGCCTGGCCCTTTTCTGCCTCCCTAAGGGGCAGTCTCAGCTGCCCAAAGCTGCCTTTCCAGAGCATGGAATAGAAATCCTGACTTTTTTCCAGCAGAGAGTAGCAGCCCTGAGAATCAATAAGCGGTCCTGATGTGTGGGGTGGGCTGGAACACAGCCTGCTACCCCAAGCTAGTATTGATTGTGCAAGCGCTGTCCATAAAGCAAGCAGGCAGGCTGAAATGGGATGCTGTTGGCAGCCGTTCCTTTCATGCGGATGACTCTTCAGATTTCCCTCCAGCCTGATGGACTCAAAGGGAAAACTAGCAAGCGCTTTTCTTTCACTAATGTCATGTCTTGGGGAGTGGCTTTACATTCTTTTTTTCTTTTGTTTATTTTTTAAAGTTTGTTTTCTTCTGTGAGTGAAAAAGAGATGGGGAAGGGACAAAAAGAGAGAGAGAAGAGACACCCAACAGGGTCTCCTAACCTCAGCCATCTATAATCATAAACACACACACACACACACACACACACACACACACACACATCTGAATGTACAGGGAGGCTCTGGGATGTGAACCAAGACCTTCCCATGTGGGTTAGAGCATTTGTTATAGCTGTACTATCATTTGACCCTCCTTTGTTATGTAAAGTTTTAGGGGGTAGGTAAAAACTATAACAGACTTCTCTCCTTTGTGATGCTCTCAAATATGGTCCATCATTCAGTTTAAGAGCCAAAGCATGAAATATAAAAACTAACAGCAGTTGTTTAGTACTGAAAGTCTAAAATGCGCTGGGCACTATAATAAGAATTTTGTATGTCATGTAGTATTCTAATAATCCTCTGAAGTAGATAGTAGTATTGCCATTTTATAGATTCAGAAATGGAGGCCCACTCACTTCACTCAGGTTCACATGTCCTGCTAGATTAAGCCTTGGTTCAAACTCAGATTCGTTTGACTTTGAACATTACTGTCAGCTCAAGCAGTCAAATACAGTGCACGCGCCACCGGATTGTCATTCGATGGTAGCTTATCTTTAAAATTCCTGAGTGATGACTATCTGCTGAGAAATTGTCAATGAGTTCTCTGAAAAAAACACACACACACACACATCTGAATGTACAGGGAGGCTCTGGGATGTGAACCAAGACCTTCCCATGTGGGTTAGAGCATTTGTTATAGCTGTACTATCATTTGACCCTCCTTTGTTATGTAAAGTTTTAGGGGGTAGGTAAAAACTATAACAGACTTCTCTCCTTTGTGATGCTCTCAAATATGGTCCATCATTCAGTTTAAGAGCCAAAGCATGAAATATAAAAACTAACAGCAGTTGTTTAGTACTGAAAGTCTAAAATGCGCTGGGCACTATAATAAGAATTTTGTATGTCATGTAGTATTCTAATAATCCTCTGAAGTAGATAGTAGTATTGCCATTTTATAGATTCAGAAATGGAGGCCCACTCACTTCACTCAGGTTCACATGTCCTGCTAGATTAAGCCTTGGTTCAAACTCAGATTCGTTTGACTTTGAACATTACTGTCAGCTCAAGCAGTCAAATACAGTGCACGCGCCACCGGATTGTCATTCGATGGTAGCTTATCTTTAAAATTCCTGAGTGATGACTATCTGCTGAGAAATTGTCAATGAGTTCTCTGAAAAAAATCGGGTACCTCCTCTGCTTGCAGATGATCTCCTTCCCTCCTGTGCTGTAGACCCCCCTCCATTGTGCTGTAAAGACACATTCACCTTTCTGTGTCCTCTGCAGTCTACAAGGTCCTCAAGGTCAATGTAAAAGTCTTTTTCTACCAAGTGTATTTCTCTCTAGCTGCAAAGACTAGAATATTGCTTAGCACACAGAAAACACTCAATAATTATCTACTCTTAGATACTATTATTTGTAATTCCCTTTTCTCATTTGTTTAGGTTGCTCCAAGGATACTGACCTGTCAGCACTTCTCATTGTAACTGCTGGTCTCCTATGTGTTTATCTATTTTATTTTTACACTGGGTTTTATATTTTCCTATCCTTACTGAGGACTCTTCTGATTCAACAATACTAATACCGATAGAAGGTTCTTACATGGTTAAAGGATTGAACAGGCATGGTTGTCATGATGGCTTTATTTGTAGCAATTCAAGCTGGTCTTTTCAATTGTTCTTCTCTGTGATTTGGTGAAAGAATCTAGGAGAAAGTGAGCACTGTTGACAGTATAGTTCCTGGACTTAGGATCTCAGGTCAATGTTTTTTTTTGGTCATGGTGATAAATGATATCTCTTGGAGTCTCAAGAGAAGGAGAAAAAAGGTGTCAATGACATAGAGTAAGAGATCACAGAATAGCTCTGATCTTGTTTTCTCACAAAGCTTCATGGAGAAGTCAGTCCATTTCTTTCTGTGTTTATTTATGTCTTTCTTCCATGAGAGACAGACAAGATAGAGGTAACAACACCCCAAACAGGGTCTTTGTGTCACAGGCCACCCTTTGTCTCAGTCAGACCAATCATAGGCATGCACAGGCATACCCAATCTGTACAGGGAGATCCCAGGAAAGAGACCCAGGACTTTCTTTTGTGGGCCCAGTTGCATTACTGCCGTGCCACTGCCAGGCCACAGCCTGGCCCAAGTCAGCCCATTTTTGAGAAGAGCACATGTGTCCTCGAAACCCCTTCTAGGAAGTAGATATGTGAATTTCCCCATGATTCTGCTTCCAGGAGGAAATGTGATCACATGAGGAACCTTCAGGGATGTGTGGGCTAGGAGGCTGATGATTGATGGTCAGAGACAGGCATTGGCTAAGAAGACTGGATGGGTTTCAAGTTTACCCACTGAAGCCCAAGCACTAAGAAGTCTATAAATAGAGATTACTGCATTTAAACATTTTCGATCTTTGTGTTCTTCTGCAGATCTGAGGCCCTTCCAAGGCTTTTATGACTAACAGTGATTGCTCTGCCTCATTAATGCTTCTCACGTAGGCTATTTTTCTTATAGGTTCTATCTGGGGCGAAGATGACTGTGACAGAAATCTGGGCTTGTTCTTGCTGACAGAGTTAAATTTGTTCTGTGTTTCCTCTGCACAAGAAGAAAGCCTGAACCGCACTGAACAACTGTCTTGGGGGCATATCCAGAGCTGAGTTGGTCTCTCTCATGTTCATCCTTTTATTGTCTTTGTTACTGTACATATTTCAGTGATGTCAGGATTTTTTAAGGCTACACCTTGAGGGAAGCTGAAGAAATGGTCTGTATTAACATTGGTGAGACCTAGGCAGTTTTATGCATATAAGCCTGGCTGTTTATTGATCCCATGGAATGAGAAACCAATTGGAATATCCGAGCTGTGGGAAATATAAGCCTTGACCAGCCAAAGCCATTTGTCTGCCTTCCCTGTCGAAAGAAGCACATTTAAAATTCCTCACCTGGGAGGAACTTCTTGGAAAAAATATTTCATGCAGGCGAATATACTTCTTGGACTTGAATTGCAATTTGGATTAGAAAAATGACCTCATTATGTCTGGGCATATATTTTGTTAGAAGTTATTTTGAGAACAAGAGCTTATTCAAGGGGTTCTTGAACAGCATGTGTATGATCTATATCTTGGAGTAGATTTTGGACCTGTTGTGCTCCACATCCTGAGTGAGGGGTTTGAAGCTTGAACTGCTGATATGTTGACTTAGTGTTGTCACTTTTAGGGAGGAGGCCTCAGAAAGTTCAGAATTTTCGGATAAAGTGTTGAAATTTGCTGGGAAGAAATGCAAAGCAGTTTTCTATTTCCATCTGGAGAGCTTTATAGAGTTACTGGGGGAAAAAATTTTAAAACTCTAAAAATTGAAGTCAGAGATTTATATTTTGTACACATTTTGAATTTTTGAGAATGTTACATCTTCCTCCAGAGATTTTGTTTTGCTTTTTAAACTAGCCAGGTTCTGTGAAATACATTCTCCAAGGGATGTTGGAGAAACTTCCAATCAAGATTTTAAGTTCCTAGTGCTTTGAGGCTACCCACTGTGCCAAAAACTTTCTTTCTTACCTCCTGCCTCTTTCAGAGGCCTGTGTTTGAAGGCAGCTGACTGAGTGGCATTTGAGTGCCTTGCTGGAGACTGGATTTCAGCCCCACTCTGAGGTGATGTGGGTTGTGAGAGCTGCCAAGGATTTGGCTGTGTATCTGTTACAGCCTCACACTTCACCAAAAGTGGATAAGAGTATGGCTATAGAAACCTTAGAAATTAAACACATATGTACATACATGCACACAAGCACACGTGGGGGGACTTCAAGAGTATGTATACACACACATGCCCACTTGGGGGACTTTCAAAAGTGTATGCACACACAAACACATGCACAAAGAGGTGTTCAAAAAGCTCATTATAAATGTGTGTCATGAAAAACTATGCACAGATTTCAATTTTTTTCACCAAAATAAACTCATACTTTAATTCTATTTTTGCACAGTTTTAGAAATGCCCACATAGGAGTGTGTGTGAGTGTGTGTGTCTCATCAGGAAGATTTTGAGAAATTGCCATTCACAGAATGGCTAGGGGGCAGACTGTTTTGAGCCCACAGGCTCACACACAGCATATGGGATGTAGGCGTGGTATCTGGCTTTGTGCTTCTCTCTTAATGTCATCAACAAGAGTGTGCACTAGAACCAGATTGCAACACCTCCTGATTTCCACTGGAGAAAGCAGTGCTTCTCAAATACTAAGGTGCATATGAGTCACCAGAGGATCTCATCACACAACAGATTTTGGTTCAGTAGGTGGGGTGGGTCCCAAGATTATTTTTTCTTAAGCTCCCAGGTGATGTTTAAGCTATAGGTACAGGATCCACTTTCATCCTCACTCTGGGGAAAAGAATACCAACCTCTCTGTCAACAGGACTGAGCTAAACCCTGTCAAGTTTGTTACACAGGGAAGGAACTGAGGGTATGACACTCCCTTAGGGAGGTATGACATTTTCTGAGGTAAAATGGGGGCAAGAATTGAGACTGGGGAACTTGACAGAGCGGGTTGTATGGGAAAAACAGGGCATTGTAAGAGAAGGGAAGACAGAAAAGAATGTCTCTGTGGAAAGCCCTCTTTATCACCATCACCTTTCAAAGACTCAAGTCTGCAACTTGGTCCTCCCATGATAGAAGTCAATGGTTAAATAAAATCCACGTAGGGTTTCTGTTTCTTTTTCATGATAATGCTACTTCAAAAACTTTGGAGGCTCCATGTGTTTCCGGTAGGACTAACCCTAATACTCAGAGGAGAAACACCTGTGTAGGCCCAGTGTGGAATGCTGACTTCTTGTCCAGAAAGTTCGATTATATTCATGCCATGAGTCCTACATACAGAGTAAAAATGAAACCTTAATGCTTTACTCCCATTCTCAAAAAAGCTTCTTAAAAGTACTCTCTGTTGGGGCCAGCAGGTGGTATAATGGTTAAGGTGCTAGACTCCCACGTGGCCGACTGTGGTTTGAGACCCAGACCTGGAGGCTTGAAACTCACGCCAGACACATGCACGTGCAGGTCCCAAATCTGAAAGAAGAATGGAGAAGGAATTGGGCATGCCCATCCCCCTGGGGGCAGCAATTTCTCATTTTATCTCTTTCTGTCTCTCCAGCAAGTACATGTTCCCTATGGTAAATCTCTCTGAAAAGAAAAAAAAAATATCTCTTTTACAGATTGAATTATGCTACCCCTCCACAAAAAAATGTTGAAGCCCTAACTTTTATAGTCCAGATGTAGCTTTATTTGGATATAAAATCATCAGCTAAGATGAGGTCAGACTAGAGTAGAGTGGGCCCCTCATCCAGCATGACTGGAGTCCTTATAAAAAGGACACAGGTAGGCAGAGACACACTGGGAGAACCTTATGTGATCATGGAGTCAAGGTCAAAGAAAGCCAAGGATTGCCAACAACAAACAAAACTGGGGAAGGACAGAGAACAATGTGGCCTTAGAACCTAGGAGAGAATATAGCCTGTCAACACTTTAACTTTAGACTGATGGCTTCTGGTGCTATAAGAGAATAAGTTTATGTTGTTTTAAGCCACCTAGTTTCTGATACTTTATTATGGTATCAGAAATGAATATACCCTCTTATGGCTCTACAGCAGGGTTGTTCATTGCATTTCCTTATGAGTTATCTGACTTCGATAAACTAGAAGCTTCTATGCGACCCTAGAGGCAACTGCCTAGCATAGAACATAGTGCATGCCACTAAATTTTGGTTGAATGAACACATTTTAGAACTTCAGATCTTAATGGTGTATTAAATACAAATAAAATATAAGAATTAACAAGAGAGAAATTTCTACCTAGATTGGTGTGTGTTTTTTATTCATAATAGCATTATGTAATCTTTACAATTTGCACAAATAAACTATTGTGCCATAATTTGGAACTGAAATCAGTGGCTTCTCTCTGCAACATGAATGAAACAAAACAAAAGTCTTCATCTCTTCTCTGCATGTTACAGATGACTATTGTGTTAGTCGAATAATGGGCTCTGGTCTTCACCACCTCATAACTTCTCTGCATCCTTCCTAGTTTCTCACTGGAGCTGAAATGGCTACTGTGGGATTCTTCCTGCCTGTGAGATTTACATTATTTGAGATTTAAAGCAAGCACTATTTCAAAACTAGCAGTAACTTCAATAACTGACTGAAGTTAATGCCGCAAGGCAGAATCTTAGGTCATCAATTTAACCTACCTGGTTTTTAATCGCCAGGAAACAGTTGGCTTCTGGATCATTGATATACACCTAGAAAGCCATGACAGGAGGGTCCCAGTGCCTTGGAAAAGATTTGTGATGATAACCTCATTGAGTCTTTATTTCTTCTTAGATTTCATTCTGAAACAGCAACTTGACACACTCTCAGTAGAGAGAGACAGCTGCCTGTGTATGCGTGCATGTGTGTTCATTTATGAACAAGTACCAGCAGAGGTAAAGGACTTGGCAGGACCCATATTGCTATCATATAAAGGAGGATGCATAAAAATATACAGGAGATAAAAGAAAGAAAACCTAACTATAGAAAGGTTCCCAATTCCTTTAATAATTTCTCTCTTCACAATTCTTTTATTTATATTTATATAACAATTCTGGTTTCATCTGGAGGTGACTTGCTCTTATTTAAATGAGATGACCAGTGACATTTGGGAATAATTATTTTTAGCCCTGACAGAGCCCATGCTCTTCTACCTCATCCTTAAATTTACACAAGCATGTCTTCTTCAGTCCAGCTTTAATGCAGTCCAGTAAATAAGGTTGATTTCCTACCTTACACCAGGCTCAGTGCTTGACAGTTGAATATAAAGCTGAGTATGACACAATTATAGATTATGAACAGTCTATAACTTGGCAGGGGGAAATAGATGCATACTCAGTTGTGGCAAAGTTCCCTAATTTTCTGTCCTTAAGGGTGATCTTTGCCAATCTTTGGACAACAGTCAAGAGGGAAAATCATAATGCCTCCTGGGTATGGGGTTTTCTTTAGCACCTCCTGAGCCATGAGTCTGTTCTCTACAGCTGCTGTAGGTGATCTCGGAAGTAACCTACACAAAGGGCTATACCAGGTCCACTTTTCCTTGGGCCACCCTATGCTTCGGACCCTGCTGACTTCAATATTTGACTCTCCCATGTAGGCACATAGAATTCTCTACTGATTGGTTGATGGTTTGAAAGTTTCATCTGGCTTCTAATCAATCCATCAAAATTCCATTCTGAGGAACAGAAGGTGGGATCAACCTTGCTGTGGATCCAGCAAGTGTCTGGTGACATTGACATTATAAGGCTTCTGAGCAACTCTGGACAGTAGCCTTGTAGGTACTTAAGGCCAAACATACCTTCTTATTCCCACCACCAGAATTGATATTATATGGCCCCCTATGAAAACCAGGCTGACTTGCTCAATGAGTCACAAATGGAGGGGAAAGAATTGAGAGGGCAGAAGTGCTGAGCCTCTCAGAGGGAGGCCTGTCTTGTTTATGGAGCCTGGGACCAGGGAAGACCCATGGTGCATGAGGATAGATGGGCCAATAGAGCAAGAAGGCTTGTCTCCCACTTTTAGGGCTCCATACCCCTACCCATGCACCCACTGGTATGTGGAATGTGATCCTAGGAATTTATACCACTCTTAGATCATGAATCAGGCCAATTCCTCTTTCTCCTTTTAAAAAAGGAAAGAGAGAATAGGAAAGAGGTCCAAAATAAAATTCCAATGCTTCTTCTGATCTTATAGTGGAAATCCTCTCTCTATGAAAACATACATATGCACTGGGCAGGGGAGGCAGCTGGGAACATTCCTAGTAATGAGGCAAGCAAACAGCCAGTAGGCCAAACCTCCAGACTATTTCCAAGTATAGTCATGTGTCACTTAATTGTGAGGATACATTCTGAGAAGTGTTATGCCAACATCAAAGAGAGTACATCATACTCTGGGTGGAAAAGCCTGCTATATACCAGGCTAGGCAGTATGGCCTACTGCTCCCAGGCTACAAAACTGTGTAGCATGTTACTGTACTCAGTACTGTAGTATTGAGTACAAAAGCTTAACCCAATGGTAAGTATTTGTGTATTGAAGCGTACCAAAACATAGAACAAATACAGTGAAAGACCAGTGGGTGGCATGGTAGTGTACTGTAGACCCTTGTAACCCAATGGTATTTGTGTATTGAAGCGTACCAAAACATAGAACAAATACAGTGAAAGACCAGTGGGTGGCATGGTAGTTAAGGCACATGAATCCCACATGGTCAACTGCATGGGTATAGTCCAGATCTGCTGACTTAAAAAACAACCAGGCATGTGGCTGTGTGTGTATGAATACCAAAAGGAGAAATGGAGGAGAAGGGATCCTGAATACTAAAAGGAGAAATGGAGGAGAAGGGATTGTAACATGACCCTCCCTCATGAGGGAAGGAGGGTACTTTCTCACTTTTACTTTTTCTCTGTGCCTCTCCAGTGAGTCCACAAACTCTCTAGCTAAAAAGGAAACAAAACAAAAAAATAGGAAAAAGAAACAGGGAAAAATATGCTATAAGAGATTAAAAATGGTACACCTATGTAGGGGACTTGTTATGAGTGGAACTTGAAGTTACTCTGGGTGCATCAATGCTTGTGAGTATGAAGACCTAGGGTCTTACTATACAGTACTGTGGGCTTTTATACATACTGTATACTTAAGTCACACTAGATTAATTAAAAAAAAACACCTTTCCCTTCAATATCAAATTAATCTAGTATTGTAACATTTTTACTTTAAAAACATTTTAATCTTTTAGCTTTTGACTCTCGTAATAACAGTTTAAAACACAAATGTATAGCTGTACACAAATATTTTCTTTATGTTTTTATCCTGTAAGCTTGTTTTATTTGAAAATTTTTCTATTTTATTTTACTTTTTAAGATTTTGTTAAAAACTAAGACCCAAACACACACATTAGCCAAGGCTTCCACAGGGTGAGGGTCATCAATATCCTGTCTTCCCCTTCACATCTCATTCTACTGAAAGGGCCTTGCTGAACAACAGTATGAGATTAAGGGGCCAGCAGATAGTGTAATGGTTATGTCGCTGGGCTCCCATATAGTTGACCATGCTTTGAGTCCTGGAGCTTGTGGCTTAAAACTCACCGGGAGCATGTGTGTGCATGCCCCAAGCTCCAGAGGAGAATAGAGGAGAAGGGATTGCAGTGTGGCCATCCCCCCGAAGAATGATTTCTCACTTTCTGTCTCTGTCTCTTCAGCTAGGGCACAAACTCTATAGGAAAAATCTTTCTTAAAAAAAAAAAAAAGAAAAAAAGCAAGATTAAACCATGCACAAGGTGGTTGTCCTCTCAGATGCTCCTTGAGCACTGGTCTTAAATTTTTCCCCTCTGGTCACTTACCTGGCAGCTCCCTCTCAGGTCTCTTACTGCAGGGACTCCACACTCACGCTGAGAAAAGTTGTGTTTCTTTAAGGGCTGTTTCATTTTTAGAAATCTTGTAACCTAGAGCCTCTGCTACAGGTGCAGTGATAGTGTTCTGCTTAGTCATCACAGCTGCTGGACAAGGACTGGCTTAGGTCCCCTGACTACAACTCAGGGAAAGCTGGGCGTGGGCTCATTGCCTTACTAGGCCATCATGAATTGCACCTACTAAGACAAGCACATGTTCTCTTCAGAGACTACACAGCCTGATTCAATAACCCTAATAGGAGAAAGGCACATGCTCCCAGTTTACCTGCTTTTGGCCTCACTGTCAGACAAAGAAGGTTTGGATCCTCTCCTGCCCTCCTGTCCTGGCTGCCTTGAATCTGTCAGAAATTCCTTGTTGTTGGAGAGAAAGGCACAGTGATATGTCTGGGCACTGCCTTAGATTAAATTGCTTTTTGTAGGTCTTCTGATAAAAGTAGGCTGGATCTCCAGTCTGCCCTAACACACACACATAGATATGAGCTTATTCAAAGGGCAGTAGGGTGAGGGCCCCATGAGAAGTGTTGAAAGGCTTTTAGAGGGTTTCAGAGACTGAAAAGCTCAACTCTGGCACCAGAGGATATGCCCTGGAGGCAGTGCTGGGGAAGGGAGGTGTATGTAGGCAGAAGAAACTGCAAGAGCAGAAGCCCGGAGGTGCAAAAGCGTGGGCTGAGGCAAAGGGAGGGTCACCATTGGACTGTGGAGTAGGAAATCAGTAAAGAGGCAGGGAGACTTTTAAAGAAGGAGCTAGAAGCTGGCTGTGGACTTCAGATGTCATGGAGAATTTCCTGCATTTATTGGAGGTGTCTGCTGGGCATGATCTGGTCAAAGCAGCACTGTAGGGAATCATGGCATAGGAAGGACTGGAGGAAAGAGGTAGGAAGAAGAGAGAGGAGTTAGAATGAAGATAATGATGGTGATAAAGAACATGGAGAAGACGGTAGAGGAGATGAAGGTGAGGATGGCAGCTGAGATTTCTTGTTTACTAATGCCTTTCATTGCTCTAAGTCCTTTGTATCCATTATCTCATGTAATCCCCTAGACCATACCATGAGGTGAGACTGCTGTTTTCATCATCTCACAGATAATGAAACTAGGGTCACTCAGCCCATAAGAGGAAGACCCAGGTTACAACCTGGGTGTGCTAATTTATTCATCCAGGCAAATTTTACAAGAGCCAGGGCAACAATGGGTAGTGATTTGCAATGGATGTCATGGAATTGAAAGCCACCTGATCAGATGTGATGGCACGACAGAGGGGCTGGACTGGGAAATGAAAAGGTGAAAAGGGCCAACTAACTTATTACCATAGATTGCCAGGGAAATAGTGATATTAGCCATTAAAATAGAAATGCCGGCATGACGAGCTGGTCTCTAGAATAGACCGTACATTGGTGTTAGCCAACAGCCTCTCTGTTCTGCACTGCCCCCTCACTCCCACCTTGGCTCTTAACATCTAGTCTTTCTTTTGCCTTTCTTCCTGCCAGAGGATGGGTATACTTGTTAGAGAAAGAGAAGGATGGGTCATGGTCAGACTGCAGTCTTTCTTTCTTCACTCTTCTGTGCCATCAGGATTTGGGGCATGTAGGTACATGCACTGGGTGTGTTTTTCAAACCATTGGGACTGGGATTTGAACTGCATTTGAACATGTGGGATACAGCTCCCTTAACCACTGTGCTTTGGGCTGGCCTAACCATTCCTTCTTTATATATGTTCTCAGTATTTGTAAACAGATCGTATTAGTCCCTGCTAAAATCCTTCAATGTCTTTGCAGCTCGTAAATCTAAATCCAAGCTCTTTTCACAGCCAACAAACCCTGGAGAAGCTGCCCCAGCCTATCTTTATGACATCATCTCATAGCCCTTTGTCCTGATCTCTTTGCTCCAATCTCCGTGGCTTCCTTTTTGTTCTCTACACCTGTGAACCCTGGCTGCCTGTGAGTCCTTACCAGCCGACCATTCTTTCTGCCTTGCTCCTGTTCCAAGCTCACAGGCCTCTGAAATGCTCACATACAGAGAGGCTTGCTTGGGTTGTGTGCCCTTTGAAATAGTGCCTTTAGTCACTATTTATCACATTGCCCAGTTTTGCCAGTAACCACTGATGTAAAGAAGGTTTTCTATGGATGTTGGTATCAGTTTCCTGTTGCTGTTGCAACAAATTACCATATACTTGCTGGCTTAAAAGAGCAGAAATTGATATTCTCAGTCTGAAAGTCAGAGGTCTGAAATCAGCATCACTAGACCAAAACCAAGATGTTGTCAGAGCCACAGTCTTGCCAGAGGCTCTGGGGAGAATCCGTTCCTCTCCTCCTGCTGTCAGCATCCCTTGGCTTGTGGCCATATGTGTCCCCTCTTTGAGGTCAGAACCTGCAAATCTCTTTCTGCTCCATCTTCACATCGCCTTCTCCTTTGTGTCTGTGTCAAAATCTCTCTCTGAATTCCTCGTAAAAGGATACATGCGATTGTATTTAGGGCCCACTCTGATTGTCCAGGATAATCTCCCCATGTCAAGAGCTTTGCAATTATTATTTTTAAAGTGTATTTACATATTTCTTCCACGAGCAAATGAGAGAAAGAGGCAACACTCCCGATAAGGCTGCAGTGTGACCCCTAGCCTCAGCCAGCCCCAGATGAGGGCATGTGTGCGCCTGGGGTACTCAATGAGGTCTCCATAATTGAACTGGCAATCTTCCCATGTGGAAAGTGTCATGTTTTACTTCTGTGCCACTGTCTGGCCCCGAGAACTTCGCCTTAATCTCACCTGTGAAGACACTTTTCCTGTAGAAGGTGATGTGTCATGTTCCAGGGATTAGGACCTGATATCTTTTGGAGGTCATTACCCAGCCTCCTACAATTTCTGTGTCCACTTACCCTGTGGAGGAAATCTGCCACACCCAGGTGCCTCAAATGGCACCCAGCATGTGGCTTTCCTCAACTGCTAGTTAGTAAATGAGTAAATAAATTAATATAGCGAAGTGTACTTTTTAAATTTTTACATTTTTAAATTATGATCTTGCTTTCCAAATAATCAGTGTACATCTTTGTGGGATATGGTATGGTTTTTCCAGACATGTCTAGCAGGTACCCATCAAATCAAAGATATATTCATTGTCTTCAACACTGAACATTACATAATGTTGTACACTGTTGATAATATTGGGTTGTCAGAAAAGTCATGACACATTTTTGCATAGAAAAACATAAAAAAAAGTATGTCATAGCTCTTATGACAACCCACTAGTTCTACTAGCTTTTGTTTTTCTTTTTTGCATAGTATTTTATTACAAACATATTTTTCCTTATGTGGTCATAATTTAATATTAATACACCATAGAGTTTCTAACTTCTATAACAATAAAATAGCTTTGATATGACACTCATCTTACACAAATGAAGCCACGATTTAGTAAAATGGCATTTTATGAGCTTTAGGCAAAGCAAACATTTGAATTATCTTGTTTAAATTAAATGGCTCTTTTGTGTTCAGTAGTAAGCATCACTAAGTGTGTCTATCTTGCTAATTCAGTGGCATCATTATATTCTAAATTACACCATTTAATTACATATAATTTGAAATTTAAATATTGTTGAGGTACAAATATGACCTTTATATCCCCTTATTAAAGTCTATTCAAATAATGTGACATCCAGGAAAATTGAGCAAAATTTTAAGGTTTCCATTAGATAAGTAAAACCTTTAGAAACTTACAAACCCAGTTCTACCTCTTGCTTTGTCACCTCTTGTCTGAGCGACCCTGGGTAAGATATTTGAGAAGTCTCAGATTCACGGCCTCTATCCTGCAAGATGGAGCTCTTTAGAAGAGTGAAATGAGTTAAGATAAACATCCAGAAGTGCTTCTCAATTGTTAGCCAACATTAACTCCCTCTTCCTCTTTCCTTTCCCACAAACTTTCCAGGGGAAAGAAAAAAATTTTATTTGTTACCTTTTTACAAGTTTATTTCTCCCATGAGAGAGAGACAGGTAGACAGATATTTTCACACTGTGATCCGTTCTCGGTCTCTGCCAACCCAGTCACCCATGTGCACCTGGCGTGTAAAGAGGGGCCTTGAGATGTAAACCCAGGACCTTCCCACCTGGGCTGAGCATCACAGAAATGGCATTACTGCTGTGCTACTGTTTGACCCTATTTTTGATCTGATAAATAATCCCTCAAACCCATATATATCATACAGAAACATATTGGCTTAAAATTAAGCATAGGCAGCATACCATGCAGTGCTAACCCTCCCAGCTTGAGCTGTGCTTGCTTTTATTTCCAGCACATTGTGCACCAAGAAACTGCCTCCATGTGCATCCTGGCATTTGATGCCCCTACCAGAGCTATTAGGCTGAAGGAATGAGAAGGAAGAAATTAAACCCTCTTTGGAAACAACACAAGGGAGTTTGTTAACACAATTCAGGCTACGTGTGACTGGCAGAAGGAAGGGAGAAGTTGTCACTGGAACTGTCCAAAGGATAAAGAAAAGGGAGACTAAAGCATGGTACCGACTAGATTTTTAAGAAAAAACAGGCTACATATGAGTTTTTGAAACATGAAAGCAGGGCCAGTTTATAAAACTGAGGCCAAGAAGGCTGTGGTGCCAACAGTCACAGAATATGAAAGGTTTTCCAAAAGTTCATGAGAAATGTGTATTATGAAAAAACTATGCATGCATAAATTCACTTTAATTCCATCTTTTCCATCGACTTTTTTTTTTTTTTTTTGCCAGAGGTTGTGTGTACCTGCTAGAGATAGAGAAACAGAAAGAATGAAAGGGAGAGGAGAAAGCACCCATCCCCCGCCACAGAGAATGATCACAGCACAATCCCAGGATCTTGGATATGCTTGCACACATACCTGGTGTAGTTTTCAAGTTGCCAGGTCTGGGACTTGAACTCCAGGGTTGGCCTTGTGGAATCCAGTTGCCTTAACCACTCAGTCAAAGAACCAGCCCTTTCCATGAACGTTTTGAGTGCCTTTACATATCTCAAAACAGAGTGGATTTTGTTTTCTCTTCTGTACATTTAAAAATTATGACTCACTATTTTATAGAATCTAAGATTTGGAGAAGTCTTTTAGAGGAGATTCAACTCACCCTCCTTCTGTGAGCAGAAACTCTGTTCACAACAGATGGCCGTCCTTTGTGATACTGCCTTTGTTATAATATACTTTCTTTAGTAATCAGTTTTTATAGAGCATCGTTAAGTTAAAGAGTATTTTTCAAGTGCTCATGGAAATAGCTCTCTTTACTGTCTGTGTATGCATCCCATATCAGATAAGACCCTGGGACTCTGTCCCCTGGTTGCTCCATCTATGACTAGGGGCAGGAAAGGAAAAAGGATATAACTTTTCCGTCAAGTTATCCTGGGTGATAATTAGTGCCAGGATATGGGGAGGGAAGAACAGCAATGATTTAAAAAAAAAATCTTCTAGTTTGAGAAATGTCTTTCTACCCTTTCATATGTTTTTTTAAAAATAATACTTATCAAGATTTTCTGATTATACAAGTAACCAGGTACACAGAAAAATTTTAGAAATGTCTATAAAGCAACACACAAAGTTAAAGACCATTTGGGCATTTTAGGATTATACTGTGTCTTTAGTTTTATATCCTGTTCTTTCCACATTACAGCATGAGCATTTCCAGTCATTATATGTTTTTCCACAATGCAATTCCTAGTTAGCATCTTATTCTATTGTATGGCTGTGGAATTATTTACTTAACCAGCCCTTCTAGTTTCCTCTCACCTCTTGTATCCTCATGCTGGTCAGTGAAGCTGCTTCTGGCATAAGCACTCCTTAATCTGCCTTGTCTTTCATCCAGACACACAAATGCTTGTCCCAATGCATTTGAATGGGATGATACAATTATAGTTTGTTTCCTGGGAATAATCATAGTGGTACTGCAGAGTCCATCTTTGGGCTTTGTGTAGATGATGTGTTAATTATACTCTGTCAAGCCACAAACTTCTATTCCCAAGCCTCTCTCTGTAAGCACAATCATTTGTGTTTCATGCTGCAAGTGAGGGTAAGTCTAAATGGTCCCTTTAAATCAGCCTTGGCTGCCAATTTTGGTTCCAATGACATGATATTCAAGGCCCAGGCACGGCAGGGCCAGCAATGTTGGTCTGTATTGGACCAGGATAGACTGCCGCAGAACTTCTGGCCTTACATCAACCCAGGCTAAAGGGAAGTACCAGGGGCCCCCTCCAAGAGCAGGCAGTCCTACTCATGCATCACCACCTCCACCCCATCTGGCTCTCTGCTGGCCCTGATCCAAATGGGCCATTGTATTGTACTGTTATTGCTGATGGACACGGCAGCAGGGCCTGGAAATGGAAGGCAAATACTTGCCATGGGATTCCAGGGGACCTCTGTGACTCGATGCTTTGAGGACAGTAAGAATCAGGAATCCTAACATAATTTGAATTTGGCTGGATTATTGATATGGGTTATTCTACTCTGTAAAGAGCCACACATGTCTCCCAACCCTTTAGAAGAACCCTGGGTTGATAAACTCCACCAGCTGGTTGCACCTCTGAGTTTCCATCTTTCTATCTCATTTGGTTCTGATGAACAGCTGGCCATGAGGCCAACTTTGGTCCTTGGCTTTCTCTTCATATAGACCCACAGCCTGGATATTGTCATTACCTCATCTCGTTTCTTCCTATATCCTTTGCTAGATTTATCGGCTGATTTCCCTGGGGGGTTCTTGGATATCAGACTAGGAGTTCTCATGTAAGAAAAATACCCTTTTCTGTTTTGTGATGCTCTTAGTCATTTGGACTTAAATAGAGCTGCATGTGGTCTAGGTCTCAAGACAGCATTGATAAGGCTTTACTAGATGACTTCGGAGGTAGTGGAAGTGGATGTGCAGGAGCCAGAGCAGAAGAAAAAGTCAAAGAAAGACAAGTGTGTAGTGGCCTGTGGTAGCTATTGATTTTGGCTGCCCACTCTCTCTCTCCTAGTAACAGACTTTGTTCCCTAGCTACAGAGATGGGCACCTGATCCAGGGCTAGCTGATCATAGAGCCCTTTTCCCTAGACACAGCAATTAGCCCAGGTTGGGTCTGAGACCTATACAGAGTTAACTGGAAGTCTGAGATTTGATATGTGAGTAGTAGGAAATAAAGGCTCTTCTCCTCCCCCGGGTTTGCTAAGCAAGGACTCCTGGCAACCTCGTGCATGCCAGGTGGATAGGGAGAGACAATGAAGCCAGTAAATAAATGAGAGCAAAGACAAACAGAAGTGAGAAATAGGAGGAAAAAGAAGCCTTGTGGAGGTACTCAGCATCAGCACAGTCCTTGAAGCCATGGTCTTGTTTATTACTTCTTTAATTACATGAAAGTCCTCAGCATCTTTCTCAACTGTTATTTCATCAGTGAGTTTGGGATATGTTCTGACACACATGGCCAAAAGGACCCTGACAGATGCACTTTCTGATGCCAGCAGGTGCCAGTTTGATTTGTGAATACAGATGAAATAGCCCTCTAGGGACTTCAGGAAATAACATAAGGACACTTTGAGGAAGACCCATTTCCTGCAGGCAAGCTGGGTAAGGGCTCCTGCCATAATAATTTGGATTGTAAAAGAGAAGTATGACCTTGTTTTGTAATCATGGGCTGGTAAAGACAAGATTGTACAGGATAGACGCACCAATTCACACAAATTTCTACCCAGATTGGGCTCCTGGTTGGACCTCCTGCAACTGCATCAGGCCTTAGGCCACAAGACTTACTCAGACTCACCTTAAACTTAGCCATGGACATCACTTGAACTGAAACACCCTCTACTTTGCCCAATACTACAGAGAGAAGACCCTGAGAAAGAATTGTGAGGTTTCTGTGATCAGACAAGTGTAGAGGAGGGGAAGTAATCAAGAATAACATCAACCTTTGAAGATGGAGAGGCAGTTGTTTGGTAAGGCCATTAATCTAATATATAAATAATTATTGAAGGGTGAGGAGGTATGTGGGAGAGACAATTGAGATGTGGAAATATCACATTGATAGTACATGCAAGACATCCAAACCTATGGATTCAGCCATTTCAGGAAGTGCCTGAAAACATAGGTCTGGAACTCGGGGAGAGTTATAGGCCAGTATGTAGGAGCTGAAGGAATTGCAACAATGATTGTTGAATAAAATTAGTTAAGGCGGTTGTATTAGCTTCCTAAAGCTACTGTACAAATTACCACAAACTGGATGGAAGGAAAAACAAAAACCAAAAAACAGAAATAGAATCTTTCTCCATTCAGATGACTAGAATCCCAAAATCAAGGGTTGGCAGATCCATACTGCCTCTGAAATCTCTAAACCCAGACTTTAATGAAGACTTCTTTCTTGAGTCTTCTCAGCTTCCGGTAGATGCTGGCAATCCTTGGCCTCCCTTGGCTTCCAACAGCAGAACTCCAATCTCTACCTCCAAAGTCACGTGGCCTTCTTCCTTGGGTGTCTGTCTCTGTGTGTCCTCTCCTTTTCTGTTTAGGACACTAGGTATACCAGATTTACAGTCTACCCTAACCCAGTATAACCTCATCTTTTTGTTGTTGTTGTTCACTATAAGATGTGTGTACTTGCCAGAGAGAGAGAGAGAGAGAGAGAGAGAGAGAGAGAGAGAGAGAGAGAAAATCACCACCACAAGGGATAGTCATGCCACAGTGTCTTCTCCTTCATTCTCCTCTTTGGGATTTGGGTATGCACACACAAGTACCTGGTGTGTTTTTTAAGTTATCACGTCCAAGACTTGAACTGTATAGTTGATCATGTGGGATCCAGCTGCTTCACCACTACGCCACCTGCTGGCCCAATCACCTCATCTTAACTTACATCTAGATTCTTATTTCAAGGAAGGCCACTTTCTAAGGTTCTGACTTGGACATAAATCTGGGGTGTGGTGGTACCTTGCAGTACCCCAGTATAATGGTGAAGAGAAAAAAAATAAAAACAGAGAAAGTTAAAGGCAGAATCAGGAGAAGCATCAACTTTCTGGTGTTGAAGAAGGGAAATGTTAGCAGAGAAGATGATACATGGAGGAAGGAGAAATGAGGAGAGAGAGAGAGAGAGAGAGAGAGAGAGAGAGAGAGAGAAGGAGAGGTAGTCAAGGAAGTGGGAATTCTTCTCAGGGCTAACCAATGCCCACAGCTGCTGGGAAGACAAGTATGGGATGCAAACAGGTCACTGCATGTGTCCATCAGAGAAATCTGCAGCTACGAGACTAACCATCACACTTTGCCCATGACTGAGTGGCAAGAGGATGCAGGACCTATCAGGGCTAAAACACATTGAACTAGGCACACTGGGATATGTGGTCACCCTACCTTGGCACCAGCAGCTCTAGTAGCTGCATTAGAACTGAGGGTGGAGAAAGGCAGGGCTGAGATCTAGTGGGTTGGGGAGAGAGCAAACCTTAGGAAATGTACCTGCCTGGGATGTGACTGTTGCTCTGGAGGTGGCTGTGCTTTGTCTTTCTGACAGTCTGACCACATTCAGAGTTTTCTTGCTTAGGATGTGGGCTTCAGTTTTGAGTCCAAAGTAAGGTCTTCAAGTAAGGTCAGCTTAGCCTGTCACCACTGAACATTGTGGAACAACTAAATTATTGGGGATGAAAGAGTCCCTCGAATGCTGTGAAAGCCACTCTGACCCTCCTTGTCTGGCAGAGTGCACTAAGGCACACTATTTAAATGAACTCAATTTTGAAAGTTCGCCTATCTCCACTGAACGTGATGGCTATCTTGCTCTGGCTTCGGAGCACTTATCTTCAAAGCATTCAGCATGAGGCAAACGCCTTGATTTTTCCTTAAAAAGAAATCATCAGGATGTCTGACTCCATCCAGACCTTTGGATGTGTGATTTCATTATTCATGGCTGGCACTCCTCTTCTGGCTTTTGATCTGTAGTTTACAGAATATGTGCATAAGGAGGCTCTCTTTTCCATAAACCGATCTCTTTACCCTCTCAGCCTAGAATAACTTTCCATTTATTCCTCTGATAAAGCGTTGATGCCGTGAGCCAGCATATATTAAATCTATCATGATACAAACACAGCACTAGAATTTTATCCAGCACCAATACGCAACCAGATCGCTGTCAGTGCTCCTCAAGTATTTGCTGGTGATGAACAGCAGAGGGGATCTGTGGAATTTCTCAAGACCATCAGAGCTGGAATAGAAATCTCTTCAGAGAACAGCTGGCAGCATTTATTGCCAGTGTCCTAACTCTATTTCTAGCTTGCCAACATAGTTAAATAGATGATCTCTGCCTTAAATACACATCTAAAAACTCCACTTGGAGTAGTAGTAAAACTCATCGCCCTGTAAGGATGACCCATGTGGGGAATTTCTAAGAGGTTCCAGTCCAGGGACCTCCCTGAGTGCACTGAACACACACATGCCTGTGATCCGGGTCTGGCTGAGGCTAGGGGTAAGTCAATCCTGGTGCCGAGATCCTCTACGATGTGCTGTTTTTCTCTCTTTTTCTCTCACTCATGTAATAAATCAATAAATGAAATTATTTTCCCCCCAGAGGTTTTTGCCTTCGGGCATGTGTGCTCACTGGGAAGAGAGAGAGACACACACAGAGACAGTGAGAGGGAAAATGAGAAATCATCCACTGGGATGATGGGCCACGCCACAAGCCCTTCTCCTCTATTCTCCTCCTGTGATCTTGGGCATGTACATGCACCTGGCATGAGTTTCAAGCCACCAGGTCTAGGACTCAAACCGTGGTCAGTCATGTGGGAATCCAGCAACATGACCACTATGCCTTCTGTTGGCTCCAATAAATGAACTTTTTTAATGAACTTTTTTTTTTTTTTTTTTGGAGAGATTTTCACTGTAGGGCGCGTGTGCTCGCCAGACAGACAGAGAGAGACATAGAGACAGAAAGCGAGAAATCACCCCCCAGGGGGGATGGTCACGCCGCAATCCCTTCTCCTCCCTTCTCCTCTCGGGATCTTGGGCACGCACGCACACGCGCCCGGCGTGAGTTTTAAGCCACCGGGTCCGGGACACGAACCGCGGTGGACTACGTGGGAGTCCAGCGACATAGCCATTACGCTAACTGCTGGTTCCCATCCAATAAATGAACTTTTAAAAAATTAATCTTACACATAAACCCACTTAAAATCTTCAATGGTTTTCCACTGTCCTCTGATGAAAACCAATGTGACTAACTTGGCAGCTGAGGATCCCGCCCTCCTCTTCAGCCGCATTCCTAGTGTGCCCTAGGGTGTCCTGCTAGTCAAGGAGGGTCAGAGTGGCTTTCACAGCATTTGAGGGACACTTTAATCCTCAGGAATTTAGGTTGTTCCATGATATTCGCAGGTGAGGGACTGAGATGATCTCATTGGAGAACTCCACTTTGGACTAAGTAAGGTGGCCTTCTCCTTTTGTTCTCAGCACTGCTGCTGGCTCTTACTTCTTCAGAGGTGATACTTGCCCTTCAGTTACTCCTCTGAGCCCGATGCTCTATTTTCCTTTCACCTGCATATCTCCCACTCATCGTTCTCTTGTCATCTCAATTATCATTATCTTGGGGAAGCTTTTCCAAACTACTCCATGTCCCACTTACCTATTTACCTCCATTCCCAGGTGAGGTCAGAGTCCTTTGTCTGCTTTCACAGGATCTGTGCCAAGTCTAGATAAGAAGGTATGTGGTCATAGCAAGCACCAGCATTTCAGGGTGAGTGAGTGAGGATCCACTGAGCTTGCTACACTCTCCATGGTGCAGTGCCAAGTACATAAGCTGCCCTCTCCTGAGAACTCACGTGTATTTACACACATACACATACACACACACACACACATACACACACACACACACACACACACAGGGAAACTTCACAAGTTTATTCAGAGGCCAGCAGGAGACATGGTGGTTAAGGCAGCTGGATCCCAACATGGCCATCCATGGTTTGAGTCCTAGACCCAGCAGCTTGAGAATCATGGCAGGTCTGTGTGTGCTCAAATTTTTTTTTTTTTTCCTATAGGGCACGTGCACTTGCCAGAAAGACAGAGAGAGACAGAGAGACAGAAAGCGAGAAATCAGCCCCCAGGGGGGATGGCCATGCCACTATCCCATCTCCTCTATTCTCTTCTTGGGATCTTGGGCATGCACACACACGTGCTCAGTATAAGTTTAAGCCACTAGGTCTGGGACTCAAACCGTGGTCTACTACATGGGAGTTCAGTGACATAGCCATTACACTAACTGCTGGTCCCCATACGCTCAAAATTCTAAGAGTATAGGAGAAGGGATGTGGCATGGCCATCTTCTTTAGTGGGTGATTTCTCACTTTCTCTGTCTCTGTCTTCCTCTAGCGAGCACATGTGTCCTATAGTAAAGAACAAACAAATGAAAAACAAAGCATGCAAAAATAAAATTAAAGTATAGGGTTTTCTTTTTTTGGCCACAAAACATTTTTAAATCCATGTATATTTTTTCACAATATGCATTTTCTGTGAACAATATTTTTCCTTTTCCTCCAACTTTGCCAGAGAGTGCATGCCCTCCTTGGAGAGAGACAGTGAGAGAGCAGGAAAGTGAGAAATTAATCCCCATGGGGCACAGCTATGCCTCAGTCCCTTCCTGTCTATTTCTCCCTCCCCTCAGGAATTTGATCATGCACATGCCTGGCTTGTCTCCCAAGCCACTGTGTGCAGGACTCAGATCTCATGATCAGCCATGTGGGACTCAGCTGCCTTAATCACTCGACCCTCGGGTAAGTCCTCCATGAACTTTTGAAGACTACACATACACACACACACACACATACACACACATATATGCACAGGCATATGTTACATAAAATAGCTTTATTTACTGCTTACACCACAGTTATTTATTAGATATGAACATCTATGTCTTATTTACATTTCTAGATTTGAGGGCTTTGAGAACAGGAAGATATTGTGTCTATTCTACCTGTGTGTTCCCCAACATCGACTAAAATTCACTTATGAACAGGAGAAGCTCCATAAAGATTACTGAATTAAGTAATTTATTAGTTAAACTATTTGCAAATACTTTTTTAAAAAACTTTTTTTTTTCTTACGTATTTCTGAGAAATGTTAAGAATCTTCATTTCTTCTCAACAACAATATTTTTAGGAAACTTCATTTCCAATGTCTCTGTTAATAATGCAATTGAAAAGCAAAGATGTTTATCTAAATATGTATAAGATGTTTATCTAAATATGTGCTACTTTTGATCCCGTAGTCAATTCCATTCAGTTCAATTCTGAAAGTGTTAATTAAGTGCCTGTGATGTTCAAGGTCTGTAGTGTGGCAATAGAATGCTTCATTTCAAAGAAATAATTTGGGATAAAAAAACTCTAAACAAGTTTGGGCTCTCAAGACTGACTTCAACAGTCACTGAAGCAATTCTCCCATGTTTAAACTATAGTTATTCATCCTTCAGTAGACTTTTATTGGCTATCTATTAGATATGATTGTGACAGCTTTGCATTAGATTTTTGGAAGAAGTGGTACAGAAGAAGATTGTGCTTATTTCTGTCCATTTGGAAAGAAAAAGTAAGGTACATGAAAGAGAGCAACAAACCTGGGTTTAATTTCCAACACCTGCTTTGTCATATGTGGCAGGGTAAGTTTATCAAGTCGCCTCACAGCTCTGGACGTTGACTTGTGGTCTGTGTATTGATGGTATTTGACTGGATGATGTCTAAAGAATATACGAAATTAGAAAGTTATCTTCCCAGATGGTTCTCATCAGTTGCTAAAGCTGTTTGACAAGAGGTCATATGACCACTTGCACCTCTGTCTTATGGGGCAAGGAATCCAGTGGCAAGATTAGGTGGAGCAGGAGGTCTTTTCCCAACACCAGGGATAGAGTCTTGCTGCTGTACTTTGGTTATCTCCATCATGTATAAACCTAAAGAGTCCTACGGGACCTCATGCATGGAACTAGCTATTGGGTCATTGGAAAAGTCATGATGAATATTTGCATAGAAAAACATACAAGAATCATGACTTTTCTGATGACCTAATATTTTACTAGCATTTTCAGTTGAACCAGTGATTGAAGATTTGACTGCATGGAAGTAAATAGATAATCTACTTCTTAACTATTTTTTATGAATTTTATGGGAAAGAGCCTCATGGTGTAATGATTTTGAAAGAGTCTCATGGTGTAATCATTTTAATTTACTCTCTAATATTTTATACAGCTTATATAAAGATAAATGTTAAAAGTTTTGGAGGGATGTACAAAGGTAACCACAATAACTAGAAACACCATGTTGCTTCTCTTAGAGAAGTCTGAGGTCTGACCAAGTACATTCAGTCAGATAACTGAAAACCCAACTAGCATCTACTAAAGTCATAAGAGCATTTATTGTTTACACAACAAGATGTCTGTAGGTGGGTAGTTTCAGGCCATGAACCTTACGTTGTGTCTCTGCCATTCTCTTGCTTTCTTCCTATTTTGAAATGGCTGACATAGCTGCATTTATCAAATTCTCATGTGACTGTAAGCACAGAAGAAAGCAGGGGAGCAGAATAAACCTCTCTCTGTGTACTTTTGTCCTTTTATTAGGAAACAAAACAAAACAAAACAAAATACGTCATCCCAGAATCCTCCCCAGTTGACTTCCCCTTTGTCTCAGGAGCAAAGAAGGTTGGCAAAGGAGAAATCCATTGTTGTTTTCAGCTTTTACTGTAGAAGGGATACAAGAGAAGAGAAATTTAGATGTATCTGTGGATGACCCAAGTGTTTACCAGAATCCATCTTTTTGGTTTCTGGCCATCTCTAGACATTATTCCTCCCCCATTCAGGGGAGATTGGGTAGAATTCTCAGTATAGGTAGAATGTTCACACCTATTGTCTGAGGGAGAGTAACTCTGTAGAATCATCCAGTTGCTGCAGCTAACACCACATCTTGCATTTCTGGGTTATTTGTAGTCATCACATATTAGTGTAGATTCTCATGGTGAAGCAGCCTCTAACTAAAAAAAAATATTTCTGGCTTCAAATATTGTACAATGACACAGAAGAAAGTGGAGATATTGAATGAAATTCTGCATTTGGAAAAGGGCATAATGTAAAACACATTTATTTGTTTTGCACATTTCTAGTCCTGTTGTTCAGGAATAATAGGAAAGAAAAAGAATGCCTTGGTTAGCTCATCTGACAACCTATGACTCTGCCCTTTGGGAAAATATTTCTTATTCATTGTCCCAGACAACCCATTTGAGATATTAGTGAGTATGCTCCACTTAGAAATTGTACAACCTTTCCAGCTCACTTAATTTTGAATCAAGTTTTGGGAGTTATTATTTTAGGAGTTACACAAAAAGTTCAATTTTCATGGTCCATTGTTAACCAACTCTTAGGATTTAATCTGACAATCCAGTTGCTTCAAAACCTTAGTAGGCTTTCCAATATCTTTGCATCAAGTCAATGCCCACAATCAATGTGTCCATTTAGGACCTTTGGGAAGCAAGTTACCAAAATGAAGTTTGTTGTGTCAGGTTTTGTTTTATTTTCTTTTTTGAGAGTTTTTTTTTTCTTTTGCCATGGGGCGTGTGCACTTGCTGGAGAGACAGAGACAGAAAATGAGAAATCGCCCCCCAGGGGCGATGGCCACACTGCAATGCAATCCCTTCTCCTTCATTTTCCTCTTGGGACTTTGGGCACACATGCACATGTGTCCCATGTGAGTTTCAAGTCACCAGGTCTGGGACTCAAACCGTGGTCAACCATGCAGGAGTCCAACACCTTAACCACTATGCCACTTGTTGACTTTAGGAGTGTGAGGTTTTTAAGGGACCATATTTATGAGAGGTAAAGGGTAAGAGAGTAGGATAAGACAAGGAAAGCTTTCATACTATGATATAGACCTCACACCTGTGAAAGCAAATGGGGAGGGAGGGAGGATTAGGCAGGAAATGCCTCAGACTATGATACAGATCTGACAAAGTCTGCTAACTCAATCGGGAGCTTTAGAGCAAAGACAGCTCATTACAAGAGCTTAACAATGGGAGGAAATAGCCAGGTCCTTGTAGCCCTGCTGTACTCAGCATTGACTAGAGGCTTCCTAGAGTATGGTTTCATCTCTACAGCTGAGCAGGATCTCAAAAGGGCTGGGGGCTGTCAGCTAAGCATTCTTACTGCAAGGTCTGATTGGACCAACTTGTGGCTGCCACTGCCATGGACCTGGTCTAGCTTTATTGTTCATTGGCTCTTTTTATTAGTTGACTTGTTGCTACTTTGAGGCAACTCAAAATAAGAGATTTGGGTGGGGAGACCCCATTTGATCAGACCGTTGCCACCATACTTGCCTTCTTTGCCTGACAAACAGTGCTGAATGAGAGAAGTTCAGGAGCCCGAACTTGATTTTGTCAGTTTCATTTCTTGCTCTGTCTATACTTCTCTGCTTCTGACTGTAGCACATCTCTACATCATGGTGCTCAAAGCCAACTCTCAGACTACCAACAAGGAACATCTCAGAAAAGTTTCTTCTTTTTTCTCCCTACGGTTAAAAGAAAAATAAACCAGCCAACTTAATAGAGTTTTAATTGAGCAAATCCTTACATGATTTAAATCGGTCAGTTGTCTCCAAACTTCCAGACAATTATAGCTAGCTTCCTGGTAGACTTGGTATTTACATTCCAGAAAAGGGAACATGACATACAAAAACCAAAGTGAAGGAATGAGGTAGAGAAACAATTGTATTGGTTACAAGTGGATGGTAGTCTGCAAAAAACAGCCCAAAAGGTGGGCTTTCTGTGATTGACTGAAGTGCGGCTGGTATGACTGGCTAAAACTTAGTAACCAGCTCAGGAAAACAGCCTAATGTGTACAGTTTCAGCCTACCCATAGGAATCCAAGTGTGGAAGTACAGTGGCCGTTTTTAGGCAAAAAAAAAAAAAAAAAAAAAAACATTAAATTAACACTACTGACTAATCTTCTCTAACATATCATTTACTTGTAGGATATTATTACCAAAAGCTGCAGGAAGTAGCCAAAATAACTCAGCATCTTGAATGTTTCCTGCCATCTCCCTTACACCACAGCCTCAGTAGGCATAGGATTTGAATCTCAGGGCATGACAAGCAAGAGTCTGGAGCGAATATCCTGCCACCACCTAGCAAATGTTACTAGCATCCCAGCTGATAGTAACAATTGTGTCTCCCTGCCCTCTGTCTTGCCACCTGATTCTGTATTTTTAGATATATTATCTGTGCAGCTCTATTTACTGCAACTAAATTCAAAAGAATGTGTTCAGCTACGTGTGCCAGGGCTGTAAATAATACAAATGTTTTCATTGACTCAACAAGAAGTCTAGAAGTAGGTGGTTCCAGGGTAAGTTTAGTATTTCCATGACATCAGAGCACAAAATTTTCCTGGTCATTCCAGTCAGTTTTTGTTCTCGACTGCAAGATGGCTGCCACAGTTTTGGTGGTTATCCTTATGTAAACACATGCAAGGACAGAAAGGAGGGTCACGTAGGAGTATTCTCTTGTGTGTCTCCCTCCTTTGATCAGGAAGGAGAAATCTTTCCTAGAGGCCTTCCAGCATAGTTCTGTTATACTACCTCCCATCACAAAGGAGGCTTGGAAGGTGAGACTCTAGCATTCTCACTCTTTATAGTGGGAGGAGGACAAAGAAGAAGGGGGGATTTGGAGCAGAGCCAGACAGCATTGTTTGCCATGGGATCAAGCCTATTGATCTTAGTCCTTCAACCTCCAACTTGGAAATAGATAAACCATCTGTTTTCCTTTCCTGGGGAGTAGCAGGTTATGAATAAATGATGCTGCTGGAGTCCAGAGAGTTCTTAAAACAAAGTACTGTCAATCCAAGGCCCTCGTTTCATTAAATCCATATTAGTTTCTATTGCTCACTTGATGACATCTGATTATTCCCTGGGATGGGAAATATTGACAGAATAAGAGAAAGGCAGAAAATTACCTCGACTCTACTTCACTATCTCCCCATTTCCCAGTTCTGAATAATCATGAGACCCCACCTACCCACCCACCCATGTACTCTAGTTATTTCTGGAGAACTAGTGAGCTGTATGAACAAAATCTAGGGCAGGGGGACTGATATGTTCCAGAAAACTCTGAACTAGTATACTGGAGAAGGCCTTTGGAAAGAAGGTACATTATTGAGGGAGCAAATTTAGTCACTATTAAAGAAGTGGGGGAAATACCTGAGAGCACTGTGCACACACGTGCTCCTGAAACTACACCTTTATAGAAGCTGCTGATCACCTTTTTACCTACGATATTACTCTCATCTCTCTATACTTTTATTTTCTTAGGTTTCTTTCTTTCTTTCTTTTCTTTTCTTTCTTTTCTTTTTTTTTTTTTAAAGGTTCTTGCTATAGGGCATATGTACTAGCTAGAAAGACAGAGAGAGACAGAGAGACAGAAAGTGAGAAATCACCCTCTGGGGGGAATGGCCACAGGGCAATCCCTTCTCATCCATTCTCCTCTCGGGATCTTGGGCCCACACACATACCTAGCATGAGTTTAAGCCACCGGGTCCGGGACTCGAACCGTGATCAGCTACATGGGAGTCCCAGTGGCATAGCCATTATACTAACTGCTGGTCCCTCCTCAAGTTTCTTATCTCATAATTCCTAAAAGAGTTTTAAGAAAATGCCCTTTCATTTACAGTGTATACCTCCTCTAGAATCGTGATGATGGATAATGGCTGAAGATGGACCCCAAGGCCTAAACAAGGAAGTTTGTGAGAGTGCCTTGAAGAGTCAAAGACAGCCATTTAATCATTATTGCCATCACTGGCCATAGCTCTCTAAATTGGCCCAGACTTCCTGTGCTATGGCCAGTGATGCAAATGCAAACAACAGCTTGGACCTCGGCATGCCCCAGACTTCTCTCCCACACATCTCTCCCACAGTTCTTGTTTTCTTCTATTTTCTTCGGGTCCTCATTTCTTTGCAAACCTGGCTCCACTGTATCACTCTGACACTTTATTTTTTTGCTTGCTCCTTGGTGCTAAAGGGCACACAAAGAGACCCCAGTGACCATTCCAAACTCCCAGAGATCCATGCTGCATTGGTTACCTTGATCAGGTTTCTCAAGTCTATCATTCCAAGGCAAGAAAAGGGGTCTTGACTGTGGATACTATTTGGACCCTGGAGGTTACATGAAACCTTATCTGGCTTCCTCATGAGGCTCGATCTGACTTGAGCTCTTTTGGGCATGGTCAGTTTCTCTACTCCTTCCTCAAACTCCTAAGGTCTGTCTAATATTGGCCCAGCTCCCAGAGATGGGAATGATGCATGCCCTTCATGATAGGGTCACCCCAATGGGCTCTCCCCTTTATGGGCTGCTGGGGCTTCCATTAATGAGTGTTGCTCTGACATCTGCTTCCCAAGGGTGCCAATATACTTACAGTACCACCAAAACTCAGCTTGCCTTGAAACCATTAGTTTAACACTGTTAATCACAAGGTATTTGTAACTCAGATGTCAGACAGAGTAATTTTGACTTATGAGATTCAAATGACATTGATTTCAGAGTTCAGTAAACAAAATATGGGCTCTAGGTTTCATCCATCCAAATTCCACATCTGGATACTCTTCTTACTTACTGTGTGATCTTGGACAGGTGACTTAACCTTCTGTTTCTTTGTCTATAAAATATCTGTTTAAATTTTGGGTATTATTTGAAATAAACTACTGTAAGTAAAGCATTAAGAACAATTGTGAGCACACATTATTACCTTACCATCAGTTCTGCCCCAAAAGGAGGAAAGACCCAGTGAATGAGTTTCCATTTCTTCTAGTAACTGCTGGCTCTGAATTTTGGCTGCAGCAGAAAGACCAGTTCCAGGGACTGTCTTGCCATCTCATACTTCCTGGTTCTTTTCTGCACTACCCCTATGCTCAATGGCACCCTGATTCCTATACTACCACAAATATTTCCGACCTATATGGTTAGAAGAAGGCATCCTGGAGTTTTAGGGCCATGAGGGGAATTTATACAACCAAGATTTAAGTTTAAGGCATCCAGTTTTTAAAAGTCCTTTGACTCTATGGTCCTCAGCCTCCAGTCTCTCTCAATCTCTCTTATTTGTCTCTTTCTTTTCTTTTGCTTATTTCTCCTTTCCCTAGGGTAAAGTGCATGGGCTTTACCTTCTACATCCCAAAATTTTAAGTATGTATTTTCCTAAAGGTAGTTCTACTCTTAAGAGGAACTCATTTTGCAGTTTTTTAAGGAATAAAAGCTTTCCTCAATATATGTTGATGATGATAACTAATTATGACAATCAAAGATTTAAATATGCACTATTAATAAAATGAAAACTAACAACTATCATTAGCATGTGTTTTGCAGTTTACAGAGCACTTTCCAATTCCTTATTGTCTCATTTGAATGCAATTCCTTTTCTGTTTACACTTGGAGGGTTTGCACATAAGGGCTTCATACCAGAAGACAAATGAGTAAGTGTGTGCATATGCACACACATGTGCTCATGAGCACCCTCATGCCTAGCTCCTTGCATTGTGTGGGCTCTGCGACTTTCAGGTGAAGCTCCACGAGAGACAAGGTCACATATCAATCTGCAGACAAAGTCATTGGTGCAATGTCTATTGATCCCAAGACTTGGGCTGGAAATCCGTGACACCATGGGCCACCATGACAAGATATTACAGCCTCACTCTCTTAGTGGATACATGTACTGGGTTTCTGAAAATTTAGAGAACTGATGGGCTCATCTTCCTCTGGGTTTATTGGGTCATTTCTCAGCATGTCTGAAGCCTGAACAGGAGCGAGGCCCTGATGAATCACACTCACCATCCACCAGTTCAAGCAGGAGAAATCTGAAATTTGAACAAAGATTGAAGTACTTTCAAGCACACAGCCTTTTATTGTTAAAAGCTAATTTACAGTGTACATTTTATACATCTTTATGGGGTTGTGTTGCCATTCCTGGACCCTTATTTCTCACCAAATGCAGGGTGGAGTGACATTTATAAGTGTATGCATTCAATGGAAGAGCTTGCCCTGACTTGTATTTCACTGGGAGAGGCCATAAATATTTTCTACATATGTGTTTGTATATCCATGTGATGCTTCAGTTTGGAAAGCTACAATAACAACTGTGTCATTAAGCAACAAGAGAGTCTAATGTGTCAGCTGGCCTAGAGAAGAAGACAAACAAGGATCATTTTGTCAAGTTGCAAAATAGATTGTGTTTTGGCACCAGCTGCCTGTTTGTTTGTGGGTCCCATAGCTGAAGGGCTTGAACTGAACCTGCGATTATAGTTTAGGGTATCACCACCTCTAGTACCTCACCAGCTACCTGCCTATCCTTCAGGGCCCCTGCCATGACTGCGATGGGAAGTTGCTGGAACCAACCATTGCCCAGGCCCTTTCAAAACATCCCTAAATAACTCTGAAATGTTACACACTCTGTTATGTCCCTGTGTCTCTTTGCCACCATCACAGCTTTTAACACACTGCATTGTAATAGCCTTTAGAAGAAGAAGGGTATTTTTCCTTTTTCCATCTTAGGTTCATGACTGAGGCCCCTGTAACAAATGACAGACTACCAGATTCTAGACTAACAGTAGAAAAGCATACATATTTATTTAATATAAGTTTTCTGTGACATGACGACTTCATAAGGAAATGAAGATCCAAAGAAATGGATGAATCTTTTTATCTTTTTTTTTTTTAAATGATAATTTTGATGACAAGTAGCAAGTTGTAGAAAGTTCTAGCTAATGGTAATACATTGGAGGAAACTCAGCAAGGTCTGTCTGTTCAGATTCTTTGTGTTCCTTTGTCTTTAGAGATAGAGATCTCTCCTCCAAGTATAGGGAGGATACCTCTCAAATGAGGTCTTGCAACCAGCTTTAGACAAAGGTCAGGAAGTCCTTTCTAGGTTTTGCAACCATCTCAAGAAAAAAAGGGTAGCGGAAGGTGACCTTCCTGCCTCTGCAGTTAACCCCAAATTCCTTCAGCTTAAAATGTTTTGGAGTGGCATGTTCTGAACCCCATTAGTCTGATCACTTATCAATCTCCATCATTAGATCAAAAACTCCAAAGAGACAGGACTTGTATCCTGTTTATATCTATACACCTAGCATGGTGTAAAGCAACCCTTCAATACATTTGCTGACTACATAAATGAAAGACCCTGCCTCAGTAGGACAAAAGGATTGGATACCCTTTCTTTTTCTTTTTCTTTTTTTTTTTTTTCTTTTTTTGGAGAGGTTTTTTTTTTTAAAATTTTACTTATTTATTTATTTTTAATAGTGATAGGGCACATGCACTGGCCAGAAAGACAGAGAGAGACAGAGAGACAGAGAACAAGAAATCACCCCCAGAGGGGATGGCCACGCCACAATCCCTTCTCCTCCATTCTCCTCTCAGGATCTTGGGCACGCACACACATGTGCCCGGTGTGAGTTTAAGCCACCGGGTCCAGGACTCGAACCGTGGTCGACTACATGGGAGTCCAACAACATAGCCATTATGCTAACTGCTGGTCCCTGGATATCCTTTCTGAACTGAATGGTTCAGAATTCCTTTCTGAACTCCTGTGACAATGTTCACCTTCACTATTTCTATCATTTGTATCACTTTATGTCTTTTGTTTTGTAGGTAGGTAATATACATTCAGAACCTTTATATCTTATTTAGTCACTCCCTTTCTAACGAGACATAGCAATAAGTAATTCTATCATAAAATCAAATAAAAGGTCAAAGAGAAGTATAAAGTTGGGAGCATGGGAGGAAGGATGTCTAAGCTTGTCCTGAGGCCTGGCTTGATGGGAATGTATGAACACCTGCAGTTGAGAGAGTCTTAGCCACCTTCCAGGGGCTGTTTGAAATGTGGTTGGCTGTGGTTGTCATGACTATGGGGAACCCTGGCTATTAATGTGTACACTCAGGAATGCTAAATATCCTATAACAATTATCAGTCTCCTATAATGAGGAATTTTCTGCCCAAATGCTGTTAATGCCCAAAATGGAAAGGTAAAAATGCTACAGGAGATTAGAGGAGGTGAAGATGTCCTTGATGTCCTCAATGAAATGTATCTTCTGATACATAAAGCATACAATCATGTTTAATAGAAGTCTGTTTACAAAGGCCTTTCCAATATATTTTATGGTTTATACTAATCCTCACAAGAACCCTATATGGATATTTTGTTTGCCTTCAGATTTTTCTCTTACTGAGGCCTAACCCTGAAGGCCATGCCCCACTCCCATTCTCTTCTTTTTTTTTTTTTTTTGGAGAGGTTTTCGCTATAGGGCGCGTGCGCTCGCCAGACAGAGAGAGACATAGAGACAGAAAGCGAGAAATCACCCCCCCAGGGGGGATGGCCGCGCCACAATCCCTTCTCCTCCATTCTCTCCTCTCGGGATCGTGGGCACGCACGCACACGCGCCCGGCATGAGTTTTAAGCCACCGGGTCCGGGATGTAAACCGCGGTCGACTACGTGGGAGTCCAGCGACATAGCCAGTACGCTAACTGCTGGTTCCCTCCCATTCTCTTCTTATTAGCTGCTTCCAGCTGGGTTTCACCAACAGGGAGCACTGGCCGGAAGTGAGAGCTTCTTCACTTTGTAACAAGTAGCTGCTTCTCCTTGGTGGCTCCACCTCTCACCAGATTGACCTTCCAGGCCTGACTGGCAAACCTTTGCCTCCTCTCCTTTTTTCTCTGGTTGAGGTAGAAAATGGTTTCCTGTCTATTTCTTCAGTTCACCTACCAACTCCTGTTGACTCTTAGAACCTTCATCACCTGCTGAGCAATCTTTTGCATGGCATTATCTGGGTTATAAATATTTGGAGGGAATTTGGTGTTCCTGAGTAGATCCTAAGCCAAAGGAGAGCATTGTTTTTAGCACTCCAGGTCAACCAGCAATTAGAAGCAGAGCCCAGGTCTATCACTCGACTCTAAATTCAGACTTTTATCTCTTGCCTCCTTCTGCCTCTCACAGAGATAATAACAATGAAAAAAAATAACATAAAGACTTTTCCAAGAACACATGGAGCTTTACTCCCTACGTACTTTTAGATTTGAAAGAACATTAAGCTTTTGTGATATGACTTTTGTGTTCACTTTTCTTGGATGAAGTTAATATTTTAGCTAGATTAGGAGAACGCCACACAAGTGCAGATGGATATTAGCCTGACATTTGACAAAGTCTCTCATGATAACCTGGTGGAACAATGCATGTTGCCATAGTCACATGAAAATGTAAATGATCGATGCAAGATAAAAAGTCCTCATAATACTTTATGCTGTCATTTCTCATAGTATTTCTATGATGCTCATGATTATCTCTCCTTGGAATGAGAACAAGTGAAAGTCATATTCAAGATGCTTTAGATTTAGAAAAATTCATTATAAAATATGTGAATCAAAGATATATTGGGTTTTGGGGAAAGTCATGACGTATTTTTCTGTTTTCCTGTGCAAAAATACCTCATGACTTTTTCAATGACCCAGTATTTGTCCAGGTTACCAAACCCTAAATGCAAGAATGTTTTGATTCCTAAGTGCTACTAAATCAATTACTATTACCAACCACCAAATCAATGGATTTAATACTAATAGCAAGCCCCGTTCTCTGAAAAGGCCTTATGAGAATGGGCCAGTATCTGGAGTCAGGGCTTTGGGAGAAGGGGTCAGTGAGAGAAGCACTGTAAGGGGAGCTCTGTGAGAAGGCTCAGTTTGGAAGATGCTTGTTAAAAAGCTCATTTGGGATGGGGGCCTCTTGTTCAGATGATCATGATGACTCCTATCAGTCCTCATAGAGAACAAGCTATGAGAAATGGAAGCCCAGAAGTATCAAGTCAGGCTCTAAGACTGTTCACTCATATCACATCTGTCATCTGTCAAATATAGTCCATCTTGAAAGCAGAGGAGAGAAAGAGCAGGAAGGGCATTCACGGTGTTATTCCCTCATTTGTACATGCAGTTTCATAAATAGCCTTGCTTCCTTTTTAAAATGCATAATATTGAATTTTAAATAAATGTCTTTGAAAGGTTGGATTTGAATGAATTTACAGATATATCCCAGTGATTCTCAATTGTGGATCCTAGGGGATAAATGGAAAATGTGTGATCATTTTTGTTAGACACAGTGGAAATGGGTTCTTTAGTGCAGCAGTCCCCGCCTTTTTTGGTGCCAGGGACTGATTCTGTGGAAGACTATATTTCCGTGGACAGGGTGGGGTGTGGTTAGGCAATGATTCATTATATAGTGGATTACATTTATTGCATATTTTATTTCTATTATTATCACATTGTAATATATAATGAAATAATTATGCAACTCACCATCATGTAGTATTTGCAGCCTCTCCCCAGCACTAGCATCACTACCTCAGGTCATGAGGCATTAGATTTTCATAAGGACCATACAACCTAGATCGCTTACGTACAGTAGACAGTAGGGTTTGCACTCCACTGAGAAGCTCGTGCTGCAGCTAATCTGACAGGAGGTAGAGCTCAGGTGGTAACATGAGTGATGGGGTGTAGCAGTAAATACAGATGAAGATTTGTCTGCTCACCTGCTGCTCATCTCATGTTATGTGGCCCAGTTCCTAATGGGCCATGGACCAGAGATTAGGGACACTTTAGTGGATGCTAGTTAGTATAGTTCCACAAAACAAAGACTTATCCTAGAATATTCCTCCTACACCTAAGATACAAGGCAAACAATGGATGTCCACCTCCATTTGGGACCAGATGTCCAACAATAGGTGGAGTGCCCCAGAGTTCAGAACTTGCTTACAGTCAGTGATAGAAATTTGCTCTTCAGCAACTGCTAGGAGTGACACTCAGGAGCCACAGAAAGTCCCTTGTCCTGCAGGTCCACCACAGTGGGCTGCTCCCACAAGCTCCAGTTGGCACTGTGTCTCAGAAGTCGAATACTGTGGAAATGCCTTTCAAAAGCATTGAAGGGTGACAAGCTGCCTTTGTGAAGAGGCTCAGACAGCAACCATTCAAGCACTCACAAACAGCTCAGCACTCCATTACAACACAGAGCACACTGCCATTTATACAGTTGATCACTGACTCTACTGGGCCCATTTGGGGAAGATGCAGGGATAAACAGTTATTTGCCCTTCAAAGGGTGAGACACTAGTTAACAGAAGAGACTGGCCTGCCAGCCCATATTAACCAGATGGTAAGTGGACATATTGTTGGAACAGGTACCCTCAGATAATACACATAGTACTGCTTAGAGTTTCCATTTGGTTTTGATAAGTTACACTCTTTTGGAGGTATATCTTGTCTAAAATGTTAGATTAAGAGATTAAAATTGTTCATAATGGACTCTTAAGATCTTTCTAATATTTATGGGAACTATAATGATATACTTTTTTCATTTCTAATTTTAGTTGTCCATGTTCCCCATTCCTCCCCCCCTTTCTCTCTCTCTTTCCCTCTCTCTGTGTCTGTCTCACAGTCACACACACACACAGATACATATATATACCTCAGTGGAGCTCATCTGTGCCAAGTTGGTCAATTGCAACCCTAGGCCAACTCTGGTCTTGATGTGTCTGTTTTGTTAATGAAGTTTTATTGTATGTAGCTACATCCATTCCTTTATACTATCTACATGGACCTTTGCACCACAATGCCAGAGATAAAGAGTTGCACAGAGAAGTTTAGATCTTCAAAAGCTTCAAAAATAAAAATTATCTGGTCTTTACAGACATTATCTTACTTCTGATCTATGCTATTAGTCTGAAAGAACAAACTTCTGTCTTTGTTTCCCTCTGTTTATATATTTATTTCAATAATATCTTTCTTGACTTTTATTTTCTTCCTTTTTTGTTTAAATTTAATTTGCTATTCTTTTTAAAAAATGTCTTTAGTTGCTCAGATCAATTTTAACTTTCTCTTCCTTACTAACTTACTTATTAAACTATAAATTTCTTTCTATAAAAGGTTTTAACTGCAATCCACCAGATATGATATATTTTTAATACCATTCAGTTCAAAATATTTTCTTTTTCTTTTGTAGAGGTTTTTGTCTTAGGCCATGTGCATTCACTAGAGAGAGACAGAAACAGTGAGAGGGAAGTGAGGAGTCACCCCACAGGGAGGATGGCCATGCCACAATGCTTTCTCTACCATTCTCTTCCCAGGATCTTGGGCTTGCATTCACATGCACTTGGCTTGTGTTTCAAGCCACCGGATCCGGGACTAGAACCACTGTCGGTCATATGGGAGTCCAGCGATGTAACCGCTATGCCATCTGATGGCCCCCAAAACATTTTCTAATTTTCATCGTAAATTTTTTTGTTAAATTTTTCCAGAGGGTATGTACCCTCACTGGGGTTGGGGATGAGTAGAAAGCATGACATGGTCATGCCACAGCCCCTTCTCCTTTTCTCCCTTCTTTTGGATTTCTAGGCAAGTATGTACACAAGTCTGCGAGGTTTTCAGATTTCCAGATCTAGGACTTGAACTGTGCTGTCGGGCATGTAGGGTCCAGATGCTTTAACCACTGCATCATGGCTTACTGTATAATTTTTAATTTGATCTTTAGATAATTTAGAATTGAATTTCTTAATTTCTTATTTTTTAGTTATTTGGGTACTAATTTCTAGATTGATTTTCCAGAGGTCTAGAAATACAGCAGGTATGATTTTATTTTCCTAAAATTTTTGAAACCTGCAATATTGAGAAGAGTATAGTCAATTTTGGTAAATATTCTGTGTGCAATTGGAAAAAGTATGCATTCTGAAATTATGTGCAATGTTCTAAATATGTCAACTGGGCCAAATTTGGTAACATTGTTGTTCTAAGATTATCTCTTCCTAAGATATATGTTTTACTGATTTATTGCCTGCATATTCTATTAATTATTGAGAGAGGTTTGTTATAATCTCCCATTATGATTATAAAAATTTTACATGTCTTTTTAGTTCTGTCAACTTTACTTTATATATTTGCACACAAAAATAGATTAGGTACATAAAATTTTAGAACTGTGTATGATTTTGGTGGATTGGGCATTTTATCTAGTAAAACATCTCTTGTTTATCTCTGGTAATTCATTTTGCCTCATTGCTTATTTTTCAGATAGAACATTCACATAATCTATCTTTTCTATTCTTCAATTTTAATATTTAAAAAGTCTAATAGTCTAATACTTTATACCTATTTCTTAGTATTGCATGATTTGTTTTTATTACTAATCTGATCTATAAATCTTTTATATTTCAATGAATATTTAGTGTAGATGTAATGTGTTTGCTGATATATTTCAATAAATGTTATATTTCTTTTCCTAATCTTTATTGGCTCTTTTGAATTAATTATTTCTCATAATTCAAATGTTTTCTCTTAACATTGATATATTCTTTTACTATTCTTTTGGTATTTACGCTAAATGCTTGACTATTAAAAAAAAATTATATAATGCCTCTACCTCTCCTCAGACAATATAAAGACTTTCACATACTTTAAATCTATGTACTCTTTCCACCAATTTATATAATATTTTCATGTATTTTGAGTCCATAAAAATGTTGAGTCCTAAAAGATGTTATTATTGTTGTTATGTAGACTCAATATTCTTTTATAGTCTCCTTTTATCCATGGTTTTACACTCTGATTTTAGTTACCTGTGGTCAACCATAGACCAAACATAGGTGAGTACAGTACAATAAGATATTTTGAAGAGAGAGACCACATCCACATAACTTCATTATAGCATATTGTTATAACTTTTCTTTAGTATTATTGGTTCTTGCTGTTAATCTTTTACAATGCATAATTTATAAATTTGGCTTTACCATAAGTGTGTATGTATTGGGAAAAAAAGTAGTATATATAGATTGCTTAGTACTCTCCATAGTTTCAGATATCTTGGAATATGTTGCTTGAAGATTAAGGGACACTTTTTTTTTTTTGGAGAGATTTTTGCTATAGGACGCGTGCGCTTGCCAGAGAGACAGAGAGACAGAAAGCAAGAAATCACCCCCCAGGGGGATGGCCACGCTGCAATCCCTTCTCCTCCATTCTCCTCTCGGGATCTTGGGCGTGCACGCACCCGCCCCCTGCGTGAGTTCAAGCCACCGGGTCCAGGATTTGAACCACATCGACTACATGGGAGTTCAGAGACATAGCCATTACACTAACTGCTGGTCCCAAGATTAAGAGACATTTTTTACATTTACCCTTATTTTCCCCAGTTCTTTTTTTTTTTTCCAATAGGGCACGTGTGCTCACTAGACAGACAGAGAGAGACATAGAGACAGAAAGCGAGAAATCACCCCCTAGGGGGGATGGTCACGCCGCAATCCCTTCTCCTCCATTCTCCTCTCGGGATCTTGGGCACGCACGCACATGCGCCCTGTGTGAATTTTAAGCCACCGGGTCCAGGACGCGAACCGTGGTCGACTACGTGGGAGTCCAGCAACATAGCCATTACGCTAACTGCTGGTTTCCCCCAGTTCTTTTGATTGCTGTTACTTTTATCATCTCTTTTAATGAGGGATCATCTTCCTTCAGCCTAAAAAACACTCTTGAACATTTTCCTTAATGTGAATCTGCTCTGGCGAATTTTTCTCAAACTTCTTGACTAAAAATACCTTTCTTTTTCCTTTTTTAATAAAGAGAATTATCTTTCTGGCCATTATAATTTCCCCCTTAGTTCTATAATAGTTTCAAAATTGGGTGTGGTGTTTTTATTCTAGGTGGGATTTTCTTCTGAGTATCTTTCTAGCAGCTAATGGAGCTTCTTGGTTTTATTACATAATATCCTTTATCTGTTTTGAGACAGTCATGCTCACCATTTCTTCAGTTATTACTTTTTCTATATTTTCTCCCTCTGAAACTCCAATTATAGGTCTGTTAGACTCTTCCCATGTCCCATATAATTCTTAAGATTTTTCCTTATTTGTCTCTTTGTATTCAGTCTATACATTTTATAAGGATCTGTATTTCAGTTTACAAAACTTCTTTTAAACTGTATCTAATCAGCTTTTAAACATATCCATAGATTTTTTTAAAAAAAACAAAACAACTTCAGTGAGCCATAATTCACACACCATCAAATTAACCCATTTAAAATATATAATGCAATGGCTGTTAGTGTATTCACACACTTGTGCTTCTCTCATGACATTTTTAGAACATTTTTACTACCCTCATTAGAAACCCTGTGTCCCTTAGCCATCAAATCTCAACCTCTCATCATGCCCACCACGGGACAGCTATTATCTACTTTCTGTCTTTATAGATATGGCTGTTCTTGACATTTCACATACCTGGAATCACACAATGAAAAGTCCTTTGTGACTGGCTTCTTTCATTGACCACAGTGTTTTCTTTCTTTCTTTCTTTTTTTTTTTTTAATTTATTTTTATTATTATCATAATCTTCTTTATATTACATTGGATTACATATAACTTTACATTGACTTCCATTGCTTTTTCAAAAGGGAATGCCATGCATGTCAGTCAATACAGAGGCATCGATCTTCCCGCTTTATCATTCAAAGTCTTTTCCATGCATTTCCCAATAATTATTATTATTATAATTTTTTAAAACAGTCAATCACTATTTCTCATTTTGCTTGTTAAAAGACTTCACCCATCATGAAATACTTCCCAGACCAGTCCAGTTGAGAATACTATACACGTCATCTTCAACAGATAATAAACCATATCTGTTTCTCACTAACATCCCCTCTATTGTTCACTTGCTATCTTTCTCTATCCTCTTCTCTTTTTTTTTT
>NW_006204120.1:956570-963626 GCF_000334495.1 Tupaia belangeri chinensis
GCTTCCGTCGCCGCCGCCACCGCCGCCGCCGCGCGCCGGGGGCGTGAGCCCCCAGGGCCGTTGGGCCGGCCTCTTTCTTTCTTTTTTAGAAAGGCTCTTTCTTTCTTTTTTAGAAAGGTGTTTTGCTATAGGGTGTGTATGCTCACCAGAGAGACAGAGATGAGATAGAAGAGATAGAAAATGAGAAACCACGCCCCCCCCCATGGGGGATGGCCATGCCATAATGCCTCCTTCATTCTCCTCTCAGGATTTTGGATATACACGCACACATGCCTGGTGTGAGTTTCAATCTGCCAGGTCCAGGATTTGAACCATGGTTGACAACATGAGAGTCCAGTGACATAACCATTATGCCATCTGCTGGTCCCTAGCACAATGTTTTAAATATTGATTCACGTTATACCATATATCAGTACTTCATTTATGAGTAATATTACATTGTATGTATGTACCACATTTTATTTATTTATCCATCTATTGATGGACATTTGGGTTATTTTCATCTATTGAGTTTCAAATTTCATTTATAGTTTTTGGATTTGAGATGTTAATTTGATTTCTTTGTGTGTTTTCTTTTTTAAATATATTTTTTTTAATTTCAAGAAAAGTAGTTTTAGCTTTAATAAATCAAAATTTAAAAATGCTAAGAGAACTTTGCTTAGGGAACAGTAGTTAGTATAATGACTATGTCACTGAATTCCCATGTAGCCGACCACAGTTCAAGTCCTGGACCTGGTGGCTTAAACTCATGCCAGGCGTGTGTGCATGCATGCCCAAGACCCTAAGAGGAGGAGAAGGGATTGTGGCATGGCCATCTCTGTTAGCTTCACCATTACGGATATTCTAAATTCTTTCAGACATTTCCATGGTTTCCATTGAACTGTCTGTGGATGAAGAGGAGTTATTCTTGGGACCAGCTCTTAGCGTAATGGCTATGTTGCTGAACTCCCATGTAGCCAACCACAGTTTGAGTCCCAGGCCTGGTGACTTAAATTCATGCCAGGCACGTGTGCTTACGTGCCCAAGATCCCGAGAGGAGAATGGAAGAGAAGGGATTGTGGCATGGCCATCCCCCCTGGGGGGTAATTTCTCATTTTCTATCTCTCTGTCCCTGTCTTTCTGGCAAGCACACGTACTCTATAGCAAAAATCTCTAAAAAAAAATTAAAAAGAGAGCTTTGCTTAAAACTTAAAACCAGGAAACAGGTTAGGATTCTATTCAAATAGTAGGTACATGAACCTATCAACAGTTCAAGAGAAGACAAAAATCCTTAAATCTCAAAAACAAAGCATAGAAGTAAATCAGTGATGTCAAAAGTCATAAGGTTCTATTTCACCAGTTCAGTCTCATGTACTTACTCTATCTTCTGTTGTGGTTCGATCTCATTTAAATTCTGAAAGAGCACATTCAACTCCAGACTTGTTCCTACCATTAAGTTGGTACTTTTCTTAGTTGTTTTTGAACTCTTATTTCTGTGTGTCTCTATTTAGTTTTCCTGGTATAGCAGTCCCTTCAGAACTTCTTGGAGGGCTGGTCTGGTGTTGGTAAATTCTTTCCACTTTTGTTTATCTGAGAATGTTCTTGTCTTTTCTTCCCAAATGAAGGGTAATCTTGCCTGAAACAGTATTCTTGGTTGAAACTACTTTCCCTTAACAGTTTGAATATATTTTCCCATTCTTTCCTTGCTTGCCTTATTTCCGATGAAAGGTCCACTGTTATCCTGATGGGATGTCCTTTGTAGATAACTTGACGTGTCTTTCTTGCCAATCTTAGCATCTTGCCTTTGTCTGTGGTTTTGATCAATCTGGCCATAATATGTCTCAGAGAAGATCTAGGGTTGATTCTATTTGGGGGCCTTTGTATTTCTTGGGACTGGATCTTTGAATGCCTCTCTTGGTTTGTAAAGTTTTCTTTCAGGATTTCATGGAATAGATTATCAATGCCCTTATTAGTCTCTTTACCTTCTGGGATACCAATTATCTTAATATTTGCATGTTTAATGGTATCTAGTATTTCTCATATATTATTTTCATTTGGGGGACTATTTTTTCGGTCTTCATGATAGATTTTTCTAGGCCAGTGATTCTGTCTTCTACACCTGAGATTCAATTTTTTGTATAATCTAGTGCGCTTTTAGTACTTTCAAGGGAGATTTTGACTTACTATATTATAATCTTCATCTGTAACAGTTCTATTTGGTTCTTTTTTATAGTGTACATTTTCTCTTTCAGATCTTGCAAGAACTTCCTCACCTCCTAGAACTTGTCAGCGCTTTTCCCTTGAGTCTTCTGGAGTTCATTGTCTTTCTTCTCTTGTATCTCTCTTAGCTTTGTCACTGTAAATATTCTAAATTCTTTATCAAACATTCCTATGAGTTCCATTGTACTGTCTGTGGATGAAGAGGAGTGATTCTTTTCCCTTGGAGGAGAGATATTTTCTTGCTTTCTCATATTTCTTGTGCCCCTGTGGTTATTTCTGGTCATCTGATGGGTTGTGCGTTTCTTCCTAATTCTTGAAGTTCAATCTGAGTGTCCAGAGGCATGTAGGAGGAGGTGATCTCCAGTCTCCCTTTTGTTCCATTGTTCCCCCTTTGTGTGTCAGATTCAGTGGGAAATGAGGAATATTCTGATCCTCATAGTATTCAGATGTTTGGATACTGTTCACTTAGACCTGTCTATGCACGCAGTGCATGGAGACTGAGCAGCCAAGGGATGAAATTAAAAGAAAATGAAACAAAAACAGAAGAAAGAAAAGAAGAAAAAAATTAAAAGTAAAAAAAAAAAATGAAAAAGAAAGGAAAAAAGACCATTAAAAACTTGTATACTTTAATTTTAAAAAGCAAAAGATGAAAACCGTGTGGCATGCATCCCATATTTCACAGTTCAAGTTCAGCCTTTCATCTCAGAAGGGCCTGGGTTTGTGTCTCTCCTCTAAAGGTGAGGGGAAAGGCATAAATTAGCAAGATAAAGGAGGGGCTTGAGAGGCCAGAAAATACTTAACATTTAAAAATTAAAAAAAAAAATGTTAAAAGACACAGAGAGGCAGAGAGAGATGGAGAGAAGGATACAAAGGTTGCCCTACCACTCTAGGAATGAATCTGGAGGGAAAAGTCTTAGCAGAAAATCTTCACTTTTAGTCCCTGGAAGCAATATTTCACAGCTTAAGTTCAGTAGCCATCTCAGAAGGGCCTGGGTTTGTGTCTCTTTGTATGTTTTCTACTTCTAACTCTTCATCTTATTAATTTCTTGAATGTATCAATCTATAATATCTAGATATTTTGTTGTTGCCGTTTCTATTCTTTTTTCTCTCTAGTTACCTTTCTGTATATTTACTTATTTTATTGAATATCAAACATTTTATATAAAAAATGATAAGGACTTTTTATGGCTCTGAGTTATACTTTTCATCAGAGAAGATTTATTTTGCTTCTGGAAGGCTCTTAGGTTGGGAGCTGATCACCTTAATCCAATCAAGCTTGACTTAAAAATTTGTGAGATACAGTCTATTTCTGGTTCACCCATTTACCTAAGGCTCTCAATCCTGAAAGCCCAAGGTTTTTACCAGTATCTCCTTCCCAATCATTTCCATGTTTTGACCCCTTCGCCCCAGGCTGCTAAAAGCTCTGCTGTTTCTCAGACTCTTAGATGCCTCTTTTCCCTTTCAACAACAGTAAAGGCCATAAATATAAAAGTAGTTTTATATTGTAGGTTTGCATTGTTTGGTTTTTCTTTTCTTTCATATTTTTGTTGCACAAAGTCTCATTTTCTTGGTATGTGCTCTAGTCTGTTTTTCTGTTACTAACAATTAAATACCACAATATGCATAAGCCATAAAGAATAGAGGTTTATTTAGTTTGTGTTACTTGGTTTATTTAGTTTGGAAGGTCCAAGGTCAGGGGTCCACAGGTAGTGAGGGTCTTCTTGAGTGGGAGCATTCTGAAGATTTCAGGAGTGGCACAGGACACCACATGGAGAGAGAGGGCATGGGCTCATGTCTGGATCCATGTGTCTGTGTGTCTATGTCGGGGTCTCTCTCCATCTCATAAACCCACCAGCATCCAATCATTCAACTCTGATGACTTCATCTAGTCCTAATTGCCTTTCAAAGGCTCCACCTCCTAATCCTGCAGTCAAATTAAGTTTCCATCCCTTTGATACCATCACAACCAAATTTTGAAACTTCATTTTTAGGGGGACACATCACACCATAGCAGTAAATCTCATGTCTTTAAAAATATTTCTTTGAAATATATTTAATAAATGGGACCTGCAGATGGTGTAATGGTTACATCACTGAACTCCCATATAGTCGAACACAATTCAAGTCCTGGACCTGGTGGCTAAAAACTCACACCAGACGAGTGTGTGTGCATGCCTAGAATCCCAAAGGAGACTGGAGGAGAAAGGACTGTGGCGTGGCCATCCCCCCTGGGGCCAATTTCTCACTTTCTGTCTCTCTATCTCTCTCCATCTCTCCAGCAAGCACATGTGTCCTTTAGCAAAATAATCTCTTAAGAAATTATCCTGCCTTTCTAGTTATTCTGAGCCAGAAGCCTTTCTGAAATAATCTCATCAGCTAATTATGGAAGTAAACATCTACCCACAAATTTGTTAATAATCAGTTTTGTAAAGCTATGGCAAAGCAAGTTTTCTTACATATGGCTGATCAGAATGTAATTTAATACAGCTTTCTGTAGAGTAGTCCATGGCCTTAAATAAATTATATTCTTTACTTAGCTATTCTAATTATTAGAGATGCTCAAAATGTCTTTATGAACAAAGATATTTAGTACAATTTTTAATGGAGAAAACTAGTTGTAAACTAAATATTCAGTGATAAGGACAAGAATTAAATTACAGTAGATAGAATAGTATGTGGTGATTCAAAATCATGTTTTTGAAAATATTTGCTGATAGAGAAGAATAAAAGATACAAGGAAAAAAGGAAAACAATATTAAACTTTTCATTTAGCACAAGGTCAATTTAAAAAAATTATCTTCACAGAAAATAGTAGGAAGATATAAAACAATTTTTAATATTTTAAACACTGGATAATGAGATTAAAGGTTACTTTTAACTTTCTTCTTACACGTACATTATACATTTTTGTATTTTCAAAAGGTTTTTTATATTGAGAATATACTTATTTTATAATCAAGAAAAAGTCACAAAAAAGTAATCCAAAGCTCACTAAACCAGTTGTTTAGCACAGAATCTGGCAAGTTGACCTTCTTTATACTTTTAAAGAGTTATTATCTATATTTTACATGAAGAAAGTAAGACAAAGAAGCCTTCAGGGAAACACACAAGACAGAGGACAGTGAGCATATTTATCATGTTCCAGGGAACACTTGGATTCGTGATTCTATTGTTTTTTCAATAGTTGACAAAGGTGTCAATTGAGGCAATATTTCTTTATTTTATGTTATATTTTTATTTTTAAAATTTGCTGTAGGGTGAATGCACTAGTGGAAGAGAGGCAGAGTGAAAGAAAGTGAAAAATCACACCCTGGGAGGGTTGGCCACACAGCAGTCCCTTCTCCTTCATTCTCCATTCAGGATTTGGGGCATAAACCTGTGTGTTTTTTAAGCCATCAGTCCAGGACTCAAACAGTCCACTCAGCCATGTGAGACCTAGCCACCTTAATCACTATGTGACTAGCTGGCCTGAATTAATATTTCTTTATCTACAGAACTACAACAAACTTTAAAGTCTTTTTCATTGTGAAAGAATATATCCAACTATCTGGATAGTATTAGAGGAATTTTCTTCTCGAAATTTCTTATTGGCTTTCATGAAAACCCATTTATTTCACCGTTCTTTTTAAAGCCAGTCATTGATGGAAGGACGTTAACCCCAAGGAAGGAGGCCAAGCAGGGGTAATTTGGTTACTTGTCTGATTACATAGCATCGCCAAATGGGATATTTTATTTCACGTTCTTGATTTAATCTTTACCTGGTTTCTCATATCTGATCTCTATTTTCTTTTAAATGTTAGTGAATCTCCCTTGCCTATTCCACCCTATCATTCCACTTTCTTCCCCAGCTTGGTTTTAGATAACCAGCAACCTTATTTGAGTTATTGATACAAATCTGGATATTTTGGGAACTATCCAAAGGTTTTAATTGCTTATCTTCACTAACACTTTTCCTATTATCTCTAGATGTCTAAATTATGCCCTAATTCCAATGGTCTATTTTCAGATTTGAATTTTGGACTGAAAGAGGAAGGCCTTCTTGATACAGCTAGGGGTCTGCTATCCTGAACTGTTGCTCAAAAGCACATTTCAATTTTATTTGAAAGCTTTCTTTATGTGTATTCCCCCAAAGCACCTTAGCTGAAAATCAAATTTTATTTTAAAGCTTTATATAGACCAATGTCTCTTTTCTGCTTCCTGTACACCAATAAAATTGTGTATTTCAATTTAACCTCAATCTGCCTGTGTTTAAAATACAAAGCTAAGGTTAAGGGTTTTCACTACTAGCAACCCCACCTAGACGTCTCAATTTCTAGATAAAACCTTTTATGGAGTACATGTTATTGACCCTATAGTTCAACTCAGCCATATATGCCAGCTTATCTGATTAATCCTTAGCTGCAAAAATATCAGAATCATTTATGAGCTAAATTTTGTTTTAGTGCTTTAATTTTCTGAGTCTTTGCTGTATTATTTGGGTCAACTTGGTTGCTGGGGCATCCCTCTTTTCTGTCCCTTTCCCCCGTCCAGTGTCTCTGGGAGGAGGAGGAGAGTCAGAGCCATTGGGACCAAGAGGCTTTGGAATTAGCCAGCAGCTGTAGCTGTCTCTTTCCTGCTAATTCCATGACCTGACACCATATCTGTCTGGAGTAAAGGGGAAGTCAAGGCTGCAAAGGTGAAGAGTCATTCACTGGCATGTCTGGCAAGGCTTGGATGACCTGTCTTTTTTGTCAGAGAGCCTCCAATCTGACCCAAGAGGAATAACTTGGGTGACCTTCTGTTGCTAGATTTGAAGCTGGGAGTTCTGAGTCTAAGTGGCCTTTCTCTGTTGGCCCCAGAGACACAAGATGACTTACT
>NW_006204120.1:963839-976664 GCF_000334495.1 Tupaia belangeri chinensis
CCTACACGAGCTAGCTCTGACAATTCACTTTCTTTTTGTGGTGATCCTTGAGTACCAAACATGCTTGCCTTTTAATCTTTTGTTCTCTTTTGGTGTGTCTTATAATATTTGTAGGTTTTATCACATGCTTAGAAGGCAGGAGCCAGGAGAAATGACTATATTGTATTTTGTCTAGACCAACTATTTTTAACTATCTAAAAACTTGCTTTTATTTTGACTTCTCTTATTTATAAAATGATGCCCTATATTCAGAGACCATTCGTGATTTCCTTTTTTTAAAATTTTTACTGCAATCTTTTATTGTGTAAATATGCCACAATTTATTCATTTCCTTGTCAGTGAGTATTTTGGTTACTTTCTTTTTTTCTCCCTCTTTGCTCTCTTGAATGGTGCTTGTTTAAACATGCTTTTTAAAATTTTACTTCATTCTTCTTCTTCTTATTATTCTATACATTCGATTGCTATACATCATTTGGCTTGCAAAGAGAATATACCCAACATGAAACACACCTCAGACAGTCCAGTTAAGAATACTATACACATTATCATCAACAGGTAATAAACCATTACTAACCATTACTGTGTCCCACAAATGTCTTGCCTCTCTATTTCCCACCCTAATTTCATTCCCTATACTCTTCCCCTCTCCCACCCTCCTTCCACACTGTCTCCAGTGTCCATAACTATTTCAATGTTTTATGTCTTCTGATCTTTCAGTCTCTACCATAGAGTACAGACAGTTGGTATATATTAAGTGGAGACATATAATGTCTTTCTTTCATAGCCTGGCTTGCTTCATTCAGCAATAAATTTTCCATATTCAATCACTTCCTATCAAATGCCAGGGTCTTGTTTTTGTTTTTGTTTTTGTTTTTTTGATGAATACTATTCCACAGAGTGTATGTGCCATAATTTTTCAATCCATTCATCTGTTTGTGGGCATTTGGGTTGGTTCCATGTCTTAGAAATCGTGAATAATGCCACAATACAGATTGATGTGCATACTTTCCTTACTAAGCATTCTCCTGTCCATTTGGGTAGATACCTAGGAGTGGAATTGCTGGATCATATGGTAGATCTATTTGTAGGTCTTTGAGGAAACTCCATATTGTTTTCCACAGTGACTGGACCAATTTACATTCCTACCAACAGTGTAGAAATATGTATCACTTCAATCCAGCCAACACTAATAATTTTTTGTATTTTTAATCTTCGCCATTCTGACAGGGGTTAGGGGGTATCTCATTGTGGTTTTAATCTGCATCTCCCTTACGATGAAGGATGTTGAGCATTTCCTCATGTGTTTTTTTTGCTGTTTATATGTCTTCCTTACAGAGTTTTTTTGTTCAGCTCATTTTCTCATCTTTTAACTGGGTTAATCATTCTTTTTCAGGTAAGCTGCTTGAGTTCCCTGTGTATTCTGATTATCAGTCCCTTATCTCAGGCATAGTTTACAAAAATATTCTCCCATTCCAAGGGTTGCTGATTCACTAATTACTGTGTCCTTTACTGTGCAGAAACTTCTTAAACTGATGTAATCCCCCTTGTCTATTTTGAGGATTATTGCCTGTGCTTTGAGGGTCTTATTTAAGAAATCTTTTCCTACCCCAATGTCTCCCAGAATTTCCCATGTTTTCCACCAGTAGTTTAAGTTCAAGGTCTTAGGTTCAGATCTGTGACTTATTTTGAGTTGATTTTTGTTAATGGTGAAAGATAGGGATCCAGTTTCAATTTTCTGCAGGTGGATACCCAGTTTTTCCAGCACCATTTGCTAAAGAGGCTTTCCTTTTCCCACTGGATTGACTGGCATCCTTTGTCAAATATCAGTTGGCTATATGTTTGGGGAGTTATTTCTGGGGTCTCTATTCTATGCCATTGGTCCACCTGTTTGTTTTTGTCCCAATATCATGCTGTTTTGATTATCACAACCTTATAGTATATCTTGGGGTCAGGGAGTAAGATGCCACCCACCCCATTCTTCTTGCACAGGATTGCTTTGGCAATGTGGTGTCTTTTATGATTCCAGACAAATTCTATGAATTGTCTTTTCTAGATCTGTGAAAAAATGTCTCTGGTAATTTGATTGGAATTGCATTATATATGTAGATTAATTTTTGTAGCATTGCCATTTTGATTATATTAATTCTTCCAATTCAGGAACATGGGTGTTCTTCCATTTTTTGGTGTCTTTTTCAATATCTTTAAAAGATTTTCATAGTTTTCCTTGTAAAGGTCTTCGACTTCCTAGGTTAGGTTTATCCTTACGTATCTTATACATTTTATGGCAAAAGGGATTCCTTTCTTCAGTTCTACTTCTGTCAGCTTGTTGTCTGTATATAGAAATGCTATTGAATTTTGAATGTTGATTTTGTATCCTGATACTTTACTGTATTCATTTGTTACTCTGAGAAATTTTTTTCATGGATACCTCTGGATCTTCTATGTATACCATCATGTCATCTGCAAATAAAGATATTTTCAACTCTTCTTTGCCTATTCGAATGCCTTTAATATTGTTCTCTTCTCTGATTGCAATAGCTAAGACTTCCAGTACTATATTGAAAAGTGGGGAAGAAAGTGGGCAGCCTTGTTTTAGTGGAAAAGCTTTCATCTTTTCCCCATTCAGTATAATGTTAGCTATAGGTTTTTCATAGATGACTTTTATTTTGTTGAGAAATGACCCTTCTATGCAAATTTTGCTGACAGTCTTAATCATGAAGTGATGCTTTTTTTTTTTGGTCAAGTGTTTTTTTCTGCATCGATTGAAATTATCATATAGTATATATCTTTCTTTCTGCTAATACAGTGCATTACATTTATGGTTTTGTGTATGTTGAACCACCCTTTCATCCCTGGAATAAAGCCTACCTAGTTATAATAAATAATCTTTTTTATATGTTGTTGAATACAATTTGCAAGTATCTTGTTGAGAATTTTTGCATCTATGTTCATCAGAGATATTGGTCTGTAGTTTTCCTTTCTTTTCATATCCTTATCTGTTTTGGGCACAAGGGTAATGGAGGCTTCATAAAATAAATTTGGAAGGTTGCCTTCCTTTTGGATCTTCAGAAATAATTTGAAAACATGGGAGTTAGCTCTTCTTTATAAGTTTTGTAGAATTCAGGCTGGTTGTTTTATGTTCTTTTATGTCTGTCTGCCTGACTTTATTTTGCTGGTATAGCACGCCCTTCAGAACTTCTTGAAGAGTTGGCCTGGAGTTGGTAAATTCTTTTAGGTTTTGTTATCTGACAATGCTTTTATCCTTTTTTCCCATATGAAGGATAATCTTCCCAGATATAGAAATCTTGGTTGAAATTGTTTTTTAATTTAACACTTTGAATATATTTCCCCATTCTTTCCTTGCCTGCATTGTTTCTGATGAGAGGTTCAATGTTAACTTGATGGGATAACCTTCGTAACTTGATGTTTCTCTCTTGTTTTAGTATCTTGTTTTTGTGGTTTTGGGCAATCTGGCTATGATGTGTCTTGGAAAAGATCTTCTTGGGTTGATTCTATTTGGAGTCCTTCATATTTGTTGGGTCTGGATCTTTCCTTGCCTCAATAGATTTGGAAAGTTTTCTTCCAGAATTTCATGGAATATGTTATCAATGACCTTATTATTTTCTTCACCTCTGGGATACCAATTAACTGGATGTTTGGGCACTTAATGGTATTTCTAGTATATTGTACTCATTTTTCTTGGTTATTTTTCTCAGTCTTTTTGATGAGTTTTCTAGGTCAGAAGTTTTGCCTTCCACATTCAAGATTCAGTCTTCTGCATGATCTAAATCTGCTTTTAATACTTTCATGGGAGGTTTTAATTTTCTGTACTATGGTCTTCATCTCTAACAATTCTGTTTGATTCTTTTTTATGGTGCCTATTTCTTCTTTCAGATTGCAAATGGACTTCCTCATCTCCTGGAGCTCATTGTCTCTTTTCTCTTGCAACTCATTTAGTTTTGTCACTATAAATATTGTGAATTGTTTGACATTTCCACAACTTCCATTGTGTTGTCTGGGGATGATGAGAAATTGATATTTTCTCTTGGGGGAGAGATATTTTCTTGGTTGCTCATATTTCTTGTGCCTCTGCAATGGTTTCTAGTCATCTGGTGATTTATGTTTCTTCCTAAGTTTTTTGAGTTAATTCTGAGAGTCAAAGGCATGTGGGAGAAGATGATTGGCAATCTTTCTGTTGCTCTAACTTACTGATGTTTGCCAGCAACCTGCACTGTTGTCATTGAACCTGTATGATTCAAAGTCCACCCAGTTTCTAGAGAACAGATGTGACTGGGACTGAGCTGCTGAACTTTAATTGAGGAAGACAGAAGGGATTACATGGCATGGAAAACACTGTGGTCTTAGAATTCACAGGCATGTGGAGGGGATGAGCCACACAGACTCTCTGCATCTCAGTCTCCCTGGCACTTTTGAGAAGTCAAAGGCAAGTGGGGGAGGGGATAAGCCATAGGTCTCTGCTAAAGCCTTCACAGTGCAGCAAGGCCCGTCATTGGAATGGGTTTCCTGAAGGAGCAGAGAGGGACAGGCAAGGTCCTATCAAACTCCCAAATAACACATCTGAGAGTTCAAAGACAAGCGGGGTAAGGGGTGAGCCACGGGTCTCTGCTGCACAGCCTTTCAGCTGTGGACAGCTCACAGTACAGCAAGGCCATTCGTTGGAGTGGGTTTCCCCCTCATATGTGATTTTCATTCCAGAAGAATTCTGCTCACATAAAAATCAGAATTGGTTTAAAATGCTACAGAACCTCAAATACTGTCTGGTCCAGTTCTCCAAGGGGGACTCAGTATCTCTTTGGACTTGGTTCTAGGTTTCATAGTCATAGCCAAACTTCAATATCATACTCAGTAGAACCAATGTTGTGCTTCTTTATGCACTTCCTTGGTAAACAAGAAAAAAGAAGGCTAACTCAGGGGTCATAAAGATTGATTGGAAGAGTTTGTCTCATCTGGTTTCTTGCTTCCCATGAAAAACTTGGCTGTGTCTGGAATTTTATTCATCAAAGTAGGGATCTCAAATGAAGACTGGACATCACCCCTGTGCATCAGGAATGTCTGATGGCTCCTGAGCAACTGGTAGAACAGAATGGGCAGCCTGAGCTGTCTCCTGGGAAGATCTAGTCACATCCACTGCTAGAGTTCAGACAGATGCAGGTGTTCTCAACTCTTTCCTTTTCTTTATTTTCCATATCTAAGCTATGCACAAATTTGTCAACTCTAGCTTCTAACATATCCAGAATCCCATAACTTTTCATTGTCTTCATTCCTACCTCCAGCAAACCATCAACTCTCAGTGAACAAATATACTGCCCATTAACTGACTTCTCCTCCACGCTAGCTCCTCTACCACAGAAATGCAAGTCAGATCATGAAACTCTTTGTTTAAACCCTACTGATGTTTTCCATTTCACTCAGGGCCCAATTCAGATTTCTTCAATGGCCCACAGGGCACTATGTGATCTAGCAATGACACTTCACTGACCTCATTTGCTTGTTCATTCCTCTCCAGCAATGCCAGTCCTCAGAAATGTCAAGCACTCCGCCACCTCAGGATGCTGACACCTGTATCCCTTTTTCACGAAACTCTTCTTCTACATGGCCTCCTGTTAGGTCAGTTGCTGGCCACTTCATATAAAATGCTTTCTCTAGTCCTGAGTTGTTTTTAATATATTGGGTTGTTGTAAAAGTCATGACATATTTTTCTATGTTTTTCTATTAAAAACTGCTTCATGACTTTTCTGACATTCTAATATTTATTCTATGCTATTTTCTTCATAGCACATGGCATCACCTAATGTAGACATGTATCTGTTTGTCTCCTTGCTCGTTATGAAAATGTGAGCTCTGTGAGAGATGGGACTTTGATGCGTTCCTTCTGTATTGTCACAACCTAGAGCAGAGATTGCATGTGATGGGCATCTAATGCCTAATGAATAAATAAATGAATGAATGAACAGAGATAACATTATACATCTTTTCAAAGTGGCATTGGAAAGCTTCCTGCAGGACTCATCATTAATAAATAAGGCTCACAGAGTTTTGAACTAGTATCTGAGATGGGTAATTCTGAAGACTGAGTAATTACTATCTTTAGGCCCAATATCCACTGGACAGATGTCTGATCTTTGGAAAACAGTGAGATTATAAATAAATCAGAAAGACCCATTTGCCTGAACTTTAAAATATTGGTGTGGAAATAACACTGCTTTGAGGCTATTGAATAACAAGAGCTTGCTTTTCTCTTTTCACCATGTACTATTTGCTTTTTATCGAACATCATTTCCATAGTCTAAAATATATATAAAATAAACAGCAAGTAATAAATCATTAGCAAAAAAATAAATCACATATTAAAATGATGTACAAAATAACCACATTTTTAAAATTTCTTTTTTTAAAGAGAATTATTTAATTTTTATTTATTCATTTATTTATTTTTAATTTGGCAGAGAGAGACATACAGAGAGAAAGAGAGAGGGGGAGTGAGAAAGCAAGCCACCAGGTCTAGGACTCAAACCGTGGTCTGCCATGTGGGAGTGTCCAGTACCTTAACCACTACACCACCTGCTGATCCCGAAATAACCACATTTATTTAAGAATGTAGCCAATAGCAAATGGCAAATTTCAACAATGCAAAACCATAATTACTTTTATACCAACCTAAAAGTTTTCTGTCCTGTGCAATGCAATACCAAAACTTTGCAGCTTAAAACAACACTCATTCATTCACTCACAGTTCTGTAGGTAAGATGCCCAGGCAGATGTGGCTGGGTTTTTTCCTAAGGTCTCACATGGTCAAAGTCAGAGTGTTAGGTTGGACATTTGCAGTCTCTGGGAAAGAATCTGCTGCCAAGCTCATTCAGGTTGTTGGCAGAATTCAGTTCTTTACAACTGAGGCCTTGCCTTCTTTCTGGTTGTCAGGTGGGAGCAACTTTTAGCTTTTAAAGGAATATTTGAATTTCTTTGCATATCCCCTTCCATCTTCAAGCCAACAACAGTACATCAAATCCTTTTTGTACTCTGAATCTCCCTGACCTATCCCTCTGCTGCGAGCTAAAAAAAGCTCTCTGCTTTAAAAGGGTATGTTAGGTTTGGGTTAAACCCACCTAGATAATCTTCCTTTTGCCAAATAATGTAATCACAGGAGTGATATGTCATTGTATTTAAAGATTCCACCCACACTCAAAAGATGTGATATCTCACCATATTCACAGATTCTACCCATACTCAAAAGGTGAAGGTCGTTGTGGGTCATTCTTAGAATGCTACCTAACACTCATCACTAAGAACAGCATGGTACCAAGAGTGTTCCTGGGCTAGAAAGTTATAGCTGATGGAGAAACACCTGTGAGCTCAGTAGTGAGACTGCAGAGACTGTTCTGACCTGGGGAGTATTGAAAAGAAGGGGGATACTTCTGGGAGTGGCAAGACCTTTAAGCCTGGGAGGCCAGTGACCCTTATAGGAACAGACTTGTTTGGAGTAAAATTTCCCTGTCTGGGCCTATGAAAAGCCCCTGTAAAGATGTATAGACAGGCTTGAGAGTGAACAATTTCCAAGGGTTAAGTGATTCTGCAGTAGCACCCTGGGGCCACAATTGAATCTACTGTGAGTTATTTGTGTTCAGGTGACCATGCATGCATAGGATGGTGAGGACTGGAGAAATGTTCCCCTTGTCAGAGCAGATGTTAATGACGTAATCTGATGAGATCCTGGAGATGGATGACCCTTCTATGGCCTTGTCCTTTCAATTTCAAGATCATAAACCTGGTGGGTAGTTAAGCCAGAATTCAACTATAGGTTGTCAAGCCCATGAACTCTCATAAGCACTCTGCCAGGGATGGGAAATAGGAGGCAAAGCTTGCTGCGAGTCACCACTCCCATGCCCATCACTGACTGATCACACACCACCCTCCTGCTGAGATCTGAGCAACTTCGGAATCATTATGCCTCTGCTCCCGACCACCACTGCTAATTAAACAGAGTGGAAATTCAGGGCAGGACTCGTCTCTGCTCCCTGAGAATATGCCATACCTCAAATTCCAGCAATCCCAGAAATATACTTCTGACTATTTCTTACTCACTGTAAAATCACGTATTGTAAATGTTAGAGGAACACCTTGACTCCCTCTATTGTGTACCTTTAGTTGAGTCTGACTGGGAGAATGAGAATGAAAAGAACTGCAGTCTTTTATATATATATATATTTTTTTTTAGGACTATTACTCAAACTTATAATAATTCTGCAATTCTCCTTTCCTAGCCTTCCTTTTTTCTAAGTATTTCACTGATTAAAATGAATGGGCAAGGAATTAAAGTGATTAAATGGCAGGAATATAGACCCAAAGAGGATATACTAAAGCCATTTGTGCTATTTAACCTTCTTAGAAGGAACTGATGATGTTAACATTAAGAGGTTGTGCTCTGTTCCCACAGAGAAGCAGGGCAGCCTTAGGCAAGCTGTCAGGAAGCTCAAGCTATGAAAGTTGCTGGAAGCTCTGTAATCCACTGCCAGGAGAGGCAGAGGGGTCTCTCAGGTGTGTCACAGCTTTGTTTGGAGCTGGAAGAAAAAGGAAAGGTCTACTGGAGCCTCATGTAGTCCTCTGATGAAAGTGCAAAGTTAGCTTCTTATTATTGGCCTTTCTACCATGAGTTCACAGTGTAGCCATCTTATATTGATGGCCAGGTCTTTCTTTCTTGGTGCTTCTGACACAAGGAGAAAAACCATGCCTCAGTCTAAAAGACAATAAGCAGAGATTCCCTTAACTCCGCTTCTCAGAGCTCAATGTCTTAAGCTCCCTCACCTATTTTATTTTCCCATACATAATCTCAGTGGAAGCCATACCAGCCTCAAAGCTTCCCATGTGGCTGTTCCCTCTTCGTGGTGTCTTCTTTCAACCCTCTTTGTCTGGCTAACTGCTATCCCATCCTCAGGTCTACTATATTTTAGTACCACACCCGTGGGACTGTTCTCTACAAATCTGATCAGATGTCCCAGTCACATACTCATCTAGAGCCTTATACTTTGGCTCAATCACATTGTGGTTACTACTCAGAAATGCTTACTAAATTATCTATCAATTATATAGTTACTTTTTAAAAAATATGATTGTAAATTTCTTGAGGGGAGGAATTAATTTCTTTCCTGTTCACTGCTATATCTGCAAAGCTTGACTCAGGACTGAATGCTGAGTCAGAGACTCAGCAAGTGTGTGTTGAATGAATTTTAAGAAACAAAAACAGAGGACCTTGGAGTAGTGGCTGTGATAAAAGCGTGCAGCAGGTGGGTTTTATTTTTAGTGCACCTTCTTTGTTGTAGCATCTTTCTTTGTGCAAACATGCATTCCCAGTTTCTGTGCATAGGGTTTAGCTCACAGCTGACATTTCGTTAGTTAAGGAACTGAGTTAACAATGATCAGGGTTGTTTTTGAGCTTCTCAGAGATTCTTAGACAACAAAGATGTGTCTAAGTTCCAGCTGCTCAGAATATTCTAAACTGGTCACTAAAGTGCTGATCTAGGAAGTGTCCACTGCTATGTGATGATTCTCCCCCAAACTGTTAAGGGCATCTCCCAAACCAGGCCACAGGGCAGATGTGGGTAGGTAGGAGGATTTTCTGTGGTGATGGTAGTGCAGGAGGAATAGTTAAGTGAGCTGATTTTGTTCTTAACAAACATACTGTGATGGAGGGCCATCTGGTGGCATGGTGATTAAGGACAGCTGGATCCGACATGGATGAGTATGTGGTTCAAGTCCCAGACCCAGTAGTTTGGAAAACATGTTGGGTGCATGTAAATACATACCCACCCAAAATCCTGAGAGGAAAATAGTGGGCTTGTGGCATGGCCATTCTCCTATGGGGGTGCTTTCTCACTTTCTATTTCTCCCTCTTGTCCTATCTCTCCCCAGTGAGTACATGTGCCCTATAGCAAATTAAAAAATAAAACCAACAAAAAACAAAACCAGTGATGGTTGAAAGCATCTGACAAGATATTTGTCATTTTCTACTCAGTCCAGCAACTGTATACCTCAATTACCATGTGTCTTATAGGTGAGGCCCTGATTGATTGGGGGTGCAGAAGAGGAGGGAGTTGTTGGTTTTATTAATTGGTTGTTTGGTCAAGCTTGACTTTATACATTTTTAACAAAGTTATAAGACTACTCCCGCAAACACACCTCATCTTGCCTGAAATGGGTCTTTCTAGTCAGAATCAATCATGTATGTCTTAGCACTCCTAGAGCAACTGGTAGACATTTCTTCACTTGCTCTCCTCAGTAGGAGGTAAACCTTTAAGAACAGAAGCCCATTATCTAGATCTGTGCCCAGTGCCTCAACACATTGCATCACAGGAGTCAGTCTTTAAGACAGGTGTGTGGGTATGAATTCTGTTGAATGTTTTAGAGACGTCTCTCTGCCTGGCCGAAGCATCCGCTGGCCATTAGAAACAAATCTAAAGGTCTTTTGTTAGATTTGTTTGTTCTTTCTTTTTTTCTCTTCTTTCTCTTTCTTCCTTTCTTCCCTTTTCAGTCTTCTTGTTTTTTCTTCTTCCTTTATTTTTTCCCTTCTTTTTTCTTACTTTCTCTCTTTCCTTCCCTCTCTCTTTTTGTATCAGTTTTCTTCCCTTGACCTTGTCTTCTTTTCTCATCTCTTTTTTCTTCTTCCTTTTGTCTGTTTCTATCTCAGATTCTGTTTCTCTTCGAATGATTGTTTCTTAGCTGCCTTTTTTGTTTTTTGTTTGTTTCTGTCTTTTTTTCTTCCCTTCTCTGTGCCATGTAGGGTTTTTTAGGATATTAACTCAAGGGCATCTTTGCCAAGGGGAAAAATGAGGGCAGAAATTCAGCTAGTGCTGAATTTCTAGGGGTTTTGTCTGCTCTGAGAAGGCATCTTTTTCTAATGTATACAAAAACATTTTGGGAGATAATGGTGGCCTTTCCTTCCCTAGAATATTTCCAGGGGAAGCAATCATTTTCTATTTTCCTCTTTTCTCAGGCTTCCTCTGAATCTCAATAAGAACCTCCATTGCCCTCCTTCTCCCACCTGCTGACTAAACCCAAGAAGGTTGAAATTGCATTTGGATCAGAAATACACCATTAAAAAGGTATTCTTCTTCAATATTTTATGACTTTCATCTTTCTTTTTTTTTTTCTGCTGATCCTTTATTTTTGCTGGGGCTCTTTTGAGTAGGAGAGCTATCCTTTCAATCATTTCCCTTAGATGTTTACCTAATTTTTCTTCTGAGTTTTCTGTAATATTAACCTCCCCACCCCCCAAGCTCTGGATGATCTATTGGCAACAAAGGTGGTATTTATTTAACAGTGGTGTTTGTTCCATAATCTTTGACTGGAAGTAGTGAGGATGAGCTCTCTTTGCATCTGTAAACTGCCTGACATGTTTGTGTCTGAAATGCCTGACATGTTGCTTGGCATGTAGCAGGCATTCATAAAGATTGTTGAAATGCCTCAATAAAGGAAAAAGTGAATAAGTCCTCCTTTAACCACAGACTTCCTAGGAGACTCTAGTGCTAACAGTAGCCATTATAATTCAAGTCCAAGAGCTCATTTTCAGCTGACTTGGACTGCAGTAAGATGATACACATGTTAGGCTCGCATAGGATGTAAGACACAGGAGCACGGTAATGCTAATCCACTTGAAAAATATAAAATACATAGAAAAGCAAACTCAATAGCCATATAGTAAGGTTTCAATAGCCTTGCAGTAAGGCCTCATTCAAGATCACTCAGATGAGGAAAATGGGAGAGATGGTTCTCTGGCCAACTGCTCCACTGATGTGATGGATGGCAAGTTTGGTCTACCTCTGCTGTTCCCATGGACTGATTTCTTACTCTCATCCAACCTCACCCATTTGCTTGCTGTCTGATCTTGGAGTGTCTGTCAGGTTCTGGAGACTTCTTTCTGATAGCTCTCTCTGGTCTCATTGTCCAGCTTTTTAAGGGGGTTCTAACTGGGTTGGCTAGCCACAACGAACAGAGACCCTGATGCTATGTACAGAGCCCTTGTACAAGGCTACATCAGGGATAGTGTTCTCAGAAAGGGACCTTAGAGAGCTGTCAGTCATTTGAGGCTTCCCAGAAGGATCAGAGTGTGTGACCTGTGAGCCTTGCCATGACTGCTGCCATCACTTGAGTGTCAAAGCACAATACTTTTGAAGTCTAAAATCTTACCGTGTTTAGAACTGTTAGTCTTAGGAATATTTTTATAATACACTCATGTACTAATCCTTTATTGTCAATACTACCAAACCCACCTTACAGTTGGTAAAAGAGCAAAGGAACAGGTTGACCAGTAGAGGGAGCACCATGAGAGCACTCAGGCATGGAGCTCAGGTCATAGAGACCTAGAGTTCCTTTACAGTTATTTTTACTCTGCTGTGACCTTTCTCTATGTCTTTGATTCACCATAGATGACAAAAGATCAGCCTAGATGTGCCTCTAAAGTGCCAGGGAAAGTATCACACCAGAGTGTTTTGCTGAACTTTGCACTCAATGGTTGAGAAAACAAAATTGGACTATTAGGAATTGGCAGAAATCTTTTGACATTATGAGAGAAGGACATCATAAAACTCACTGCAGCCAGGGAGCATTGACCAATGATGAAATGGAAATGGAAGAAATGCTATTCGACCTTGTCAGACTTCAGGGGATTTGAGGAGGCTAGCCCATGTCTCACTATTATGCCATAGAGACCATGTGCATCACTCATTCACTTGTACTGTCATCTTGGGGAATGCATTCTCCCCACCCCCAAGCTATTTCCCAAGAAATGGACACAAGACAATTACCAGGGAAAGA
>NW_006204120.1:977008-988480 GCF_000334495.1 Tupaia belangeri chinensis
GCGTTGACCTTTCCTCTATCCCAACACATCTGGCACCTATGGATATTTTCTCTGCCAAAGTGAAGGATAAATGGGACTAAATCTGTTCTTCTGTTCCACAGAGTCACCATGAGTCCAAATATTGTTTTTCTTTTGGGGACTTGGAAGCTAGCCTGAGCCTCCTGTCTGGGATTGACGGGGCCAGGGAATTGAGGAGAGACTGCCCAGGTCTTTGTCCTTGTCCTCTTGATCTCTCCCTTGAAGCAGCAGACTCAGTCATTGGTGCCATCAATCTAGCACATTTCATAAACAGTAAATTCATTTTAAAAACCTGCTGCTGAGCAGCCATCTGTCTCCATTTTTGTCAATCTGCTATTATAACAATTCTGCTGTGTTGTGTGGTTGTCTTTTACTAGAGACTCCTTGATCTGAAGGCAAACATGTTAAACAAGAAGACGAGAGTTATGGGCTGAGTGACAGCATTTCCATCTACTAGCCTTTCATCATTGGAGCCTAGAATTTAAATCTTGTTTTTGACCTAAGGTGAAAATATTGATGGTTTCTATATTTTGTTGTGCTCAGTTGATATACTTTAAGATTACTGAGCCTTCCAACATCCTGATTTATTACTTACTAGGTAGGAAGAAGGCAGACAAGGGTTATTCAAGGATTGCTGGTAGATAAACTGAGGCACAGAGGAGAAGTGGGACTATGTCTGGGAGCTATGGCCTCCCTTCTGAACAACTGAGTCATCATCCTTTATCTGTTTTCTATACCATGTAAGCATCTTATAAAATCTCTACACACGGACATTTTATTCTCGAGGCCAGTCTGAGCATAGCAAAGAAAATTGGAACCAGCTCGGAGCTGAGTTGCAAGAAGAAGCTCACACCTGGATTCCAAGCCAGTTTTTAATACGTAACATCTTACAATGTATTCTTGCAGCACACACGACCTCTCTCCACTAATTATTTTTATTAAGAGCAAAACATATTAAACAAAACCAAAAAACCTCAGCGACTTGAATTCTCTGAAAGCAAGCCAAGGATGTGGACAGCCACCAGAAGGGATTGTAGGCAGTAAAAAACAGCCTCTTGCAAAGGAAGCTTGTTAACTTAGGCTCAGGCTCTGCGTGCTTGTCTCTAAATGGAACAATCTGTAGGAGCCTGGAGTGCATTTCCCTGTGTTTCCCAGCAATGAACATCCTTGCAATCCATTTTAGAGGCTAGAAGAAGAATTTAGGTGGGAAGCAGGTTCAGAGTCCATCAAAATTCCATTATGTCCATGACTGTGGTACTCTTATCTGTTAACATGGAGAAATCTATTGTAAGTCAGATCTAATCTGCAAGCATAGATTCCAAGGAGGAAAATCTGTGCTGTTCATTTTTGCAGCATCCTGGGTTGTCACTACCTGCTTTGGTCCCTTCTACTTTCCTTCTTTATTTTTTTGTTCTTTTTAAAAAGAATTTTATTTATTTAATTAATTTCATTTGTTATTATTTTTTAATTTGACCAGGAAGAGACAGACAGAGAGAGAAAGGGAAAGTGAGAAAGCAAGTCACCATGGGACCAGCAGTTAGTGTAAGTGCTATGTCGCTGAACTCCCATGTAGTCAACCGTGGTTCAAGACCTGGGCTTGGTGGCTTAAACTCACACTGGGCATGTGTGTGTGCATGCCCAAGATCCTGAGAGGAGAATGGAGGGGAAGGGATTGTGGTGTGGCCATACCCCCCGGGGGGGTGATTTCTTGCTTTCTATCTCTGTCTCTCTCTGTCTCTCTCTGTCTCTCTGGTGAGCACACGTGACCTGTAGCAAAAACCTCTCCAAAAAAAAAAAAACAAGCAAGCCACCAGGTCCAGGACTTAAACTATCATTGGCCAAGTGGGAACCCAGAACCTTTAACCACCACACCACCTGCCAGTCCTCCACTTTACTTCTAAAAATGTGCTCAGTTTTGTCACTTGCCCTTAAAGAAACATGTTCCGTGTTAATTCTCCTTGTGACTTTTCCATGGCCATGTTCTCAATTGTGATACTTCAGAAACAAGATACTTTCTATTGGAATTGAAAGAGTCAACTCCCCTTTGAGCACTCAGTAGATATCAAGAATAATACTTTAACATTTTTCTTGTTCCTTGGGGTGATGGTTAATTTTATGTGTCCATTTGGTTAGGCTATAGTGCCCACTTGCTTGATCAAACACCAGTCTAGATGTAGCTGTGAAGGTATTTTTAAAATGCGATTAACATGTAAGCTATAAACTTCGAATAAAGTAAATTACCCTCCATAATATAGGTGGATCTTATCTAATATGTTGTAGGCCTTCAGAGCGAAGACATGTTTCACAAATAAGAAACAATTTTGCTTCTAGACTGTACTAGAAAATCTGCCTGACATTCTATCCCACTGACCTATCCTACAAGTTTCAGACTTGCCAGCCTTCATAATGGCATAAGTCATACCTTAAAGTAAATATCTACCTATCTACCTGTTATCTATCTATAATATCTATGTATCTATCCATTCTACTGGTTCTGCTTCTCTGGAGAACCCTGAATAGTATACTTTGTTGATTCCAAATTCCTTCACTCCCCTCTCTCCAAAGGACTGGAAGGTAAAGTATTCTGGTGCTGTTGCAGCCTTGTATTTTATTAGCTGTGTGATCTTGGCAAATTGTAAACATCTCTGTGCCTGTATTTATTCAACTCTTAAATGTGAATAAAGTGACTATTTTTTATGCCCGTTTTTTTATGAGGATTAAATGAGGATATACCTGGTATATAGTAAATATTTCAAGTTTATTAAATTTAGTATTACAGTCCCTTGATTTGGTGTTGTATGCATATGAAGATGTTCATGTGTGTGCTATTATGTGAGGAGGGTTGGAAGAAAATGTAGAATGTCCTCCATGTTGTTCCTAAATCACCGTTTTCTAGTTTTTCTGAAGGAATGTGGTGGTGAAGGGAAGACCATGGGAATTGGAGATAGAAAAACCCACCTTCAAATCCTCGTTCTCCCATCTTGTTGCTTTATGATTTAAAGAAAATGATAGTATCTTTTTGAGATTCAGGACTTTCTAAGACTCTCAGTTTGACCCTCACTCACAGCAGTGGAGGTCTCAGGAAATGTGCTTAGATGGGTCTGCAGAGAATTCACCCTGAAAAGGAGAGGACCTGGAGGACACATGCTTTTGTGAATGACCTTGAGTAATCACTGCTGGGAAGCAAGACTTTTGAACAGGACACCATGTCATGCCACTGATTCCTTCCCAATTTTGCCACTAACTCTGATCCAAATTGCTCGAGAATTATGACTATAAAAACTTGGATAACATGCTCCTTATTGGAACTGTAATGAAGAGCTTTAAAACCTGGTAAGTAGGACAGCAAAAGGTGTTGGCTATGGAGAAGGGGAAAAGAGAGAAAAGCCCAGCTGCTAAATGAGGGGTTTAAATGTGGACAGCTGTTGAAAAGATGTTCCACCTGCACATGAGGGCAGGGCTTAGAGGGAAGGTTGACCTGCCACGGATGTTACTTCATGGTGGTGGTATTGGTAATATCAATTTTTTTCCTAATTTTTAAATTTAAATTTATTTATTTACATTCATTCCCTATACATCATTACAGCAAACAAAATGAGATTTCCCATCCAGAATACACTGCATATTGGCTCAATCTGTTACCAAACTCAAATCAGGTTCGCTTGCCCAAGTGCTATAAAACCAAACCATAGGCACATGGTGTGATTGAAGGAAAGTACAGCTTTATTGCAAAGTGCAAAGCAGGGAGAGCGGGCAGCTCATGCTGAAAAGACCCGGTCTCACCGAGATGTTCCCCACATGCGTTTTTAAGGGCAAAATTAGGGGCAGAGGTCCCAGGCGCATGATCAGTTCAGTGATTGGTTCAAGAGGACGTGATCATCTCCTGGACATTCTTGATTGGTGAGGCCTTAGATAATCAAATTCCTCTTCAGGTGTCTGGAACCGTTCAGCCTGGAGTCTCTGAGCTCACAACCAGCAGTTTCTAGTCTATAAGACATCTTACACATTGAAATGAAAACCTTCTTTCCTCTAAGTGAGAGTTTTAGAGGTCAAATGTACCTCACTCATCATCTGTGTTGGTCATTATCATAACCAAAGTCTGAAGACTTACTCCTTATTCTGGGCCATTACAATGCAAATGGACCTTATATTTCAGGAACCCTAGAAAATACATTAGGGGGTTCATGCTCGGTTTCAAATCAAGTATATCAACATATGTGGTAGTATTAATTTTTACCGATAACAAAAATACGTGTTTTTTTTTCTCATAGTCTGGAGCAGTAAGTCTAATTGCTGGAGATTTTGCAACTCACCCAGGGACATTTGGTAATGTGAGGAACCATCATTTTTAGGATGGGGGTAGGGAGTGTCATTATAATCCGGTGGGCATCTAGAGCTGCTAAACATTTTACAATGTTAGGTCAGCCCCACCACAAAGTATTAAGCTCAAATATTAATAGTGCCAAGGTTGAGGAATACTGTCCTTCTGGCCCTCCCTGTCCTAAAGGAAGAGTAAGCAGTCTTGGGATGCACTGTTTTACTGGTGGTGATAAAAGCATAGGGGTCACATTGCTTTTTATAAGAGAAGGGGAGATTTGCATGTTTCTTCCAAGACAATAAATGTCTTCAAATGCCGCATGTAGTGCTGTGGATTCTGCCTCACCAAAACCAGGTATTAGGTCATGGATTTGGAAATGATTTCAGGATTAGTTCATCTCATTGCATTAGCATGATAGGGATGTAAAATTGTGACTATGAAATAGCTTCTTGACAAAGTAACTTTGTCCTTGCTATTCAGTAGGTGCTTTCTATTGTGGGCTCATTCTGCTGCATATTTTCTGTCCCCAGTTAGAGTGCAAGCTCAGAGTGGCTAACGCTGTGGATTCTCCCTTTCCTGGGCCTCTTATCATTATTATAAAAGATAGAAAAAAATGTTTCATAGAGAAAAGTCACCACCTAGCTCAATGTAGTCCAACAGGCTGACAACCTGAAACAAAATTAGGTTAGGAAGAAGAAAACCATCTCAGTGATGAATGCTCTAAAATTAGAGTCTACAGTGCAGGTATTGTATTTCTTCAGAATATTAATATACTCTTCCAGGAATGCATCATTGAGATTTCGCTGGAAAATTAGAAAGGGCAAGGAAAGACTTTCAGCTTGAAGAATATTTTGAGTATCTTAAATGACTGAAATAAACAAACTTGAACATGAATTTGTATGTTTAGGACTAGATTTATGACAAAGTAGTAAGTTTTAGGTCATTTTTATTGTGGCAGATGGGTAAATCTCAGGAAATTCCTGTTTCCCAAAAAGGATGTTTATCAAAATATTTTTCAAATTCTTTGAGCTTCAAGGGAGCATAGGGAATGGTGTTTCCTGTCTCCTCTGTGTAAGAGGTCGTTGTGACCTGCCAAGATCAGTTAGTCAGTGGCTAATCTTGAACTAAAACCAGATTCCCAACTACCAGATTATAGCCTCGTATTGCTCTGCCTGACATTTGTCATGGTGTCTGACATACGCCATTGACAGGGAGGGAAATAAAAGATTGAAACATGCATCTTCTATGGCTTGAATATCGTCCAAATATTCCCATGTTGTAATTTGGTTGTAATGATTAAGAGCATAAAAATGTAATCTGACTATGGTGTTAAAAGGTGGGGTTTTGGGAAAGAGATTAGGATTAGGAAATTTTGAGTAGTGGGCTAATGACTAACTCTTGGTGTATTTGTAAGGAGAATGAAGCCAGATTCTTGTGTTCTTGCTTCCTCCATATTGCAGCCCCTGGATTTTTGACCCCTAAACTGTGAGCTGAATAAACCTCTATTTTTTTTTATAAATTATCCACACTTGGGTATTTCCTATGATTAGAATAGAATAAATTAGAACAGAATCTCGGTTTTGCTGCTCCTTTTCTGTGGGGCTTGTTTGACTTTTCTGACTCTTGGTTTTCTCACCTGGAAATAGAGAAAATAACTACACTTAGTGGTTTATTTATCTGAGCTGTGAAAATGTCTAGGTCTCTTAAAGCTCCTCATCGTAATACAATGTAGTACAATTATTACAAGGAGTTTTTAGAACTTAAGCTAATGTTTCTCACACAGTGATTCAGGGAACACCTGTTCTCTTGATATGTTCTTATTTTTCTACAATTACTATGTTTTGTGGCTACGTAACTTTAGGAGACTCCAATTAAGCCAATGTAAACAGACATGGAAATTCTTGAATAGGGGATAGAAATAAGCAGCATTTCACAGTTTGTATGTCCGTAGAACCCTTTTTTTGGTGAGATATCTGATAATATCTTACAGGATACTAGTTGGCATGGAACATTGTTTGGGACTTATGGTGGGTTGATTATATTGAAGGGTCCACCCCTTATTTTTTGGCTCAGATATGTGACCTTTCCTAGCTGATTGGTTGTTGTAAGTGTGGTATAATGAGAGGTTTGGAAAGTTCTTATGCATTTAAGTTTGCTCTTTGCTGCTCTTTATAATCATGAACCTCAGTGATAAGCTCTGCTCCTTCATCATAACCATGAGAATATGCTAGGGCCAGCCTACTGGAAGCATGAGAAAGACACATGGAGGAGGGTGGAATTGTTACAACTGAGAGTACCTGAGACCAGCTTGCTTCAAGACAATCAATAGCCAACCACCCCCAGAAAGAGAGACCCAGCTGACAGCCAACTGACCTAGAAAACATGTAAGTGAGCTCAACAAAGATCAGGGATATTTCTAACTTAAAACACAAACTTGCAGACCTATGAGCTAAATAAATGATGGTTGTTTTGGGGTACTTATTTTTGGGTGGTCTGTTATGCAGGATTATGTAAGTCAATAGAAAACGGATTACAAAATTGGAATGGAAACTGATACAAAAGTGGAATGTCCACATGCTGGTCCCAACTATTTGCTTTATTCTCACATGTAAAATATACTTACTCACCCACCTCCTTAAAAGTCTCTTCTAATCATAGCATTAGGCTCAAGGTCAGGATCTTAAGGTGTACAGCAGGTCCTAATGTGGTTCATTATATGCAGTTCTTTAAGATGAAGAGCATACATGAAAAAGACAAGCTATCTGACTTCCAGGTCTAATACAATGGGCCAAGAAAGGACAGAATAATTGTCATAGACAAGCCAATTCAAAAAGGAAAATAATGGGGACCAGCGAGTGGCTTGGTGGTTAATGTGCTGGACACTCCCACATGGCTGACCACGGTCTGAGTCCCAGACTTGGCTTCCTTTCTCACTTTCCTTATCTTTCTCTCTGTGTGTCTCCCCTTGGGAAAATTAAAATAAATGAATGAATAAAAAAAAATTAAATAGTAAAAAAATGTATTTTTTAAAATAGGAAAATAATGGAAAACAAATAAGAGGCAATGGTTCACAACAGTTTTGAAAACTTGCCCTGAAAATGTTGCCAGAACCTCCTACTTACCAGTTCTGTTCCCTGCAATGACTCCCAAGTCCATTGTTTTCTATGGTTCTGTTCTCTACTATCTAGGATGTCTTTACTTTTCTACCCTCCTTGATCAACTCTCTGTGTTTATTTTATTTCTTTTTAGTTTGCTATAGGATGTGTGCACTTGTAGGAGAGGGGAAGATAAAGTGAGAAAGCATCCCCAGGGAGGATGACCACACCATAACCCCATCTCCTTCATTCTCTTCTCATAATTCTGGTCACTCATGCCTAGTGTGTTTTTCAAACTACCGGGTCCAGGACTTGGACCACAAGATCAGTGTGAGAATCAGCTGCCCTAACCACAATGCCCCTGGCTGGCCCTATTCTCTGAGTTTTAAATTGCCTACTTCTGCTTGTAAAAATCAGAAGCCTAGAGGGTTCCTTATGTTTTAGGCAGTTTCAGCTTCTTTTATTAAAAACTGGTGATCCTCTTGTCAATATAGTGCCATCAAAATTTTTTGAGTTTCTTAGAAATCATATAAGCAAAAAGCAATACCCATAATGCTTTTCAAGTTAGACCTCTCCCTATATGTAGTAATCAATGTTGTTTGGGCTAGGTGCTGTGGGACAATGCTCTTAACATTCTTAGTGGCCCTTTTGTTTATCTTAGAGGGTTTACTAGGTTCTGCCTTGTTTTTTCCCCACAGATTTTAAGATATCAAAGATAGATGTTTGATTGGCTCCTTGCCAAGGTTATATATTACTTTGATCATTTTTTTCTTTTTTTGCTGGCTGAAGAGACTTGAGATATAAAACAGTTTATTTCTCCAACAAAGAAGGCCTTTCCCTCTATCATTCCTCTAAATTTATTTACACCCTGGTCAGTTACTTGCCAACCCCTTCTCTTTCTTACAGAACCTTATCAATATGCAGATAGTGAGAACCACTGACAGTTTGAACATTCTGCCTGGAAATACAATTGCTCACATTCTAATATTTATTAAGCATATTTTCTGTCTTATGACTCACCACATGTGGCAGTTTTACCCATTTCTTCTTTGTCATTGCATAACTCATTTTTTTTTTTGAGAGGTTTTCGCTATAGGGCGCGTGTGCTCGCCAGACAGACAGAGAGAGACAGAGAGACAGAAAGTGAGAAATCACCCCCCAGAGGGGATGGCCATGCCACAATCCCTTCTCCTCCGTTCTCCTCTCGGGATCTTGGGCACGCACGCACACACGCCCGGCGTGAGTTTTAAGCCACCGGATCCGGGACATGAACCGCGGTCGACTACGTGGGAGTCCAGCAACATAGCCATTACGCTAACTGCTGGTTCCCCTGCATAACTCATTTTTGATTCCCCTATAGCAGTTTCCTCATCACTTTTCTAGCTTCTGCTCACTAGTGAGTCCGAGATCTAATGCCACTTTGCTGTTTGTTGTTATAGCAGTATCCTAATTCTAAATAGAAATTCTATGTCATTATATTTTGCCACAAATTATGTTGCACACAAGTCACCTCCAAATCTAGTGGCTTAAATTGCTATTTATTTTAGCTCTTAAGTCTGCAGCTCAATCACTGGGGCCGAATTATTTTTCTTATCGTCTGGGACGTGTTTTCTTTAGGGATCAACTGGCTATCAGCTGACCTAAGATCACCTTGACTGGGGTCAACTGGCTTAGCTATACATACTACTTATCCTTTTCTAGGCCTCAATGAATTCTCTCAGTCATGTCAGAGTGTGAGAATGCGTAAACCTAATCATGCAAGAGAACAAGCAGAAGTGCACAGGGGCTTGTGGAGCTTATGCTATCATGTCATGGACACTGACCAAGTCCAAAGCTGGAGTGCAATGAGATTGCAAAGTTGCACAGAGCAAGAGGTGTGCATACAGATAAGTCATTAAATGAAGTTGTTAATAATCTCCATCCAATCTCCATCCACCAAAGACATTAATTTCTGTGAAAATAAAAGAATTCCTACTGTAGACCTTTTTTTTTTTATTATCATCATAATCTTCTTTATATTACATTGGATTACATATAACTTTACATTGACTTCCATTGCTTTTTCAAAAGGGAATGCCATGCATGTCAGTCAATACAGAGACATCAATCTCCCCGCTTTATCATTCAATGTCTTTTCCATGCATTTCCCACCTTCTCTGGATTTTGAGCATGCAAGCACACATGCCTGGTGTGAGTTTAAGCCACCAGGTCTGGGACTCAAACCATGGTCGACTACATGGGAGTCCAGTGACATAGCCATTATGTTAACTGCTGGTCCCTAAAATAAATTAATTCTTAAAATCAAAAATAGCACACCAAAAAGAAAATTTTAAAAAAGTACACACCAAGCTTTAAGAACCTGTTTTTTGTTTTTGTTTTTGTTTTTGGTTTTGGTTTTTGGTTTTTGCTATACGGTGTGTGCACTCACCAGGCAGAGACAGGAGTAGAGAAAGTGAGAAATCATCCCCTTTGTAGGATGGCCACAGCTAGCCATTACGCTAACTGCTGGTTCCCCTGCATAACTCATTTTTGATTCCCCTATAGCAGTTTCCTCATCACTTTTCTAGCTTCTGCTCACTAGTGAGTCCGAGATCTAATGCCACTTTGCTGTTTGTTGTTATAGCAGTATCCTAATTCTAAATAGAAATTCTATGTCATTATATTTTGCCACAAATTATGTTGCACACAAGTCACCTCCAAATCTAGTGGCTTAAATTGCTATTTATTTTAGCTCTTAAGTCTGCAGCTCAATCACTGGGGCCGAATTATTTTTCTTATCGTCTGGGACGTGTTTTCTTTAGGGATCAACTGGCTATCAGCTGACCTAAGATCACCTTGACTGGGGTCAACTGGCTTAGCTATACATACTACTTATCCTTTTCTAGGCCTCAATGAATTCTCTCAGTCATGTCAGAGTGTGAGAATGCGTAAACCTAATCATGCAAGAGAACAAGCAGAAGTGCACAGGGGCTTGTGGAGCTTATGCTATCATGTCATGGACACTGACCAAGTCCAAAGCTGGAGTGCAATGAGATTGCAAAGTTGCACAGAGCAAGAGGTGTGCATACAGATAAGTCATTAAATGAAGTTGTTAATAATCTCCATCCAATCTCCATCCACCAAAGACATTAATTTCTGTGAAAATAAAAGAATTCCTACTGTAGACCTTTTTTTTTTTATTATCATCATAATCTTCTTTATATTACATTGGATTACATATAACTTTACATTGACTTCCATTGCTTTTTCAAAAGGGAATGCCATGCATGTCAGTCAATACAGAGGCATCGATCTCCCCGCTTTATCATTCAAAGTCTTTTCCATGCATTTCCCAATAATTATTATTATTATAATTTTTTAAAACAGTCAATCACTATTTCTCATTTTGCTTGTTAAAAGACTTCACCCATCATGAAATACTTCCCAGACCAGTCCAGTTGAGAATACTGTACATGTCATCTTCAACAGATAATAAACCATATCTGTTTCTCACTAACATCCTCTCTATTGTTCACTTGCTATCTTTCTCTATCCTCTCTTCTTTTTTTTTTATAGTTTATTTTTTATTATATATTTTTTTCCCATCGCAACACACAAATGAATTTTCCATCCAAGATATACTGTGCATTGGCTCAGTCAAGCACGTCAACATATATGTTCTCAGCAAATAATTTCCCAATTCTTGTGTCCTGCATACCTTGCCTTTTGTTTTACCATCCTAGATTCCCCATCCCCCTCCCTCTGTTATGACCCATCCTCCTCCCACATTGTCCCTGTCATCCCCGATTGCCCTCCGTGCCTCACCCCTCCCCAAATGATCTGTCAGTGATCTTAATTAGTCTAAGTCTCTCCAATAGTTATCACAGCTGACACATGCCTCTACATGAACTCAAGTCTGACTTTAGGCCTAAACCCCATTGGGTAAAAAGAGCATACTATAAAGTAGAACCCAACTGGGCCCATACCGCTCACTGCAGCCATCAAATATCCATTTTTTTTTTAAATGGTACGAATAGTTTTACCGTTTTTTTTGTTGTTGTT
>NW_006204120.1:988516-988920 GCF_000334495.1 Tupaia belangeri chinensis
TTTTTTTTCCTATGTTTGTCCCTCTGCCCTGTCTCACTCTCCCATTACAATATCCCTGCTATATACAGTTGTCTTCCAGAAGAGTTACTGAAAAAGTGATACATACAAGTAAAGGGAGAGAGGTCACGAGTTCCAACCATCAGCTCATAAAGTTTTTGGTAATAGGGAGCATAAACTCCACTCAGGGTTGGATAAGGAAGGGTCTCCGGCAGATCCACAAGTGTAGGTGAGTCTCCAAGGAATGCAGTTTCAGGAAAGCAGTTCTGGTACACAGGGATAATTATCAGCTGATGCGGCACAGCAGTCATCTTGTAGTTACCAGGAATGGTGTTGTGGGGATCTGCAGTGTGAGTTGTCCTTGGGTATCTGGCTTCCTTAAGAACAGCAGAGTAGTTCTTGTTTTC
>NW_006204120.1:989022-1031630 GCF_000334495.1 Tupaia belangeri chinensis
CGTCGCCCGCTGGCGGTGTGCCCCCCCCCTCAGTGGGGGGGGGCGTGCCGGCCAGGCCGTTCCCGGCGCGCGGCTGCGCTGGGGGGTGTGAGCCCCCGGCCGCGTGCCCCCCCCCCTCCTGCAGACCTTTTTAGCACCGGACTTACCCGGGCCCCCCCCCCCCTACTGTAGACCTTTTGAGAACAGGACTTACCAGGGCCCTCATGGATTGGCTGTCTCAATTTCTTTGCTGTCTCTAGATTGTTTATAAATTCGTTTAGAATATTCTTAATCCACCTACATTTCCTGCCAGTATTTTTTTTTAAGTAAATTCCATGTTTATTACCTGCAGAATCAAGCATCACCTTCTCTTATTTGTCCTAAGTTAATCATCCTGTTGGGAAGAATAAACAGCTAAAATAAATGGAGGAAAGGGAAGAGCCTGAGGGAACAAAAATGGCGTATGAAAGCAGAGGTGTTTGAATGGCAGTGAAATTGCGAATTATGTGTAAATGTGACTATATATGTGTATATTTGCATTGTGGATTATATGTGCATGAGTGTGGGTACATAAACTTTTTTTCTCTTTTTTTTTTTTAAGAGTTTTTTTTGTTATAGGGTGCGTGCACTCACCAGACACAGAGAGAGAGACAGAGAGACAGAAAACGAGAAATCACCCCCCAGGGGGGATGGTCACGCTGCCATCCCTTCTCCTCCATTCTCCTCTCGTATCTTGGGCACGCATGCACACGCGCCCGGTGTGAGTTTTAAGCCACCAGGTCTGGGACGCGAACCGCGGTCGACTACATGGGAGTCCAGCGACAGAGCCATTGCACTGTTGGTCACTTTTCTCTTTTATTTAATTTTTTTATACATTCGATCACATTATTTAGCTCACAAAGTGAACATTTCAAGATGTGAACATTTCTTTCCTGTCCAGTTGATCAAAATATCTTCAACTTAATGTGAGTATGTGTGGATATGTACATATCAGTGCACAAGTATATTAGTGAATGCAATATGTATATTGTGGGCTTTCTTTCCCAGTTTATTAAAAATTACTGCTATATTTGATCTGATAAATTGACGAGGCTGTTAGATGATACTCACAGGGTAAAACTCTATGGAAAAAATATGAAATGAGTCAAAAGGGTTAGAAGAACAAAGCAGGGGTTAGTGGCTCCTGCATCCCATCTTATATTTAAAGGTTTGAGAAATTCAGATGACATTAATAAGTATTTCTCTACTCCTTCTCCTTATAAGTCCTCTCTTAGGCCTGGATACTGGGGAAATATGGGATATATCTTCCCAGTTCCCACTCTGAAAATTAATATAAAACATGTTTTATTCTTTGTCCTTTCAACTATTTTCCCCCTAATTTTCTGTTATAATTTCTTAATTAAATTTAGGTGTTGTACATCTTCATGCCATATTTTTTCAAAGCATGCATGTATAATAATCAAATAAATGATATTACCATAAACATAATTTTCAGCAAGGAAACTTATATTTTATGTCTGTTATATACCTCTTTTCCTGAGCCCTCGCAGCCACCCCCAAAACTATCTACCCCCTTCTCATACAGTCTATATTTGTCCTCCCTATTACATTTTCAATCTTTCAATTCTACCATACAGTGCAGATGTTTGGTATATATTGAGTTACAGTGCAGACGTTTGGTATATATTGAGTGGGGCTATACAATGTTTGTCTCCTTTTTTTTTTTTTTTTTTTTTTTAGAGTTTTTTTTTTCCCTAGGGGCAATTGCGCCCCCAGAAAAACAGAGACAGAGAGACAGAAAGAAAAAAATCACCCCCCATGGGGGATGACCATGCTGCTATCCCTTTCTCTTCCATTCTCATCTCGGGATCTTGGGCACACATGCACATGCGCCCGACTGAGTTTAAGCCACCAGGTCTGGGACTCGAACCGCAGTTAACTACATGGGAGTCCAGCAATATAGCCATTATGCCAATTGCTGGTCCCATACAATGTTTGTCTTCTATAGTCTGGCTTATTGGACTTAGTAGTAAATCTACATTCATCCACTTTGTATTGGATGACAGTCTCACTGTCCTAGTGTGTTCAAGTGTTTCCCTTGTGTTTTTCACAAATAGTTTTATAATTTGAGGCTTCACATTAAGATGTTTAATCCATTTTGAGTTGATTTTTGTTAATGGTGAGAGATAGGGGTCTGATTTCATTTTTTGGTAGTTGGATAGCCAGTTCTTTCAAGCCCATTTGCTGAAATGACTTTCTTTGTCTTTCATGTGGGAATCCAGTGCCTTAACCACTATGCCACCTGCTGGCCCTGAACTGTTATGTATCCTTTGTCCGAAATCAGTTGTCTTTGTGTTTAGGGGTTTATAGATTCTTTACTCTTTTCTATTGGTCTATGTGTCTGTTTTTGTGCCAGTACCTTTCTGTTTTTTTTTTTTTTTTTGGAGAGGTTTTTTTTGCTATAGGGAGCATGCGCTCGCCAGACAGACAGAGAGAGACATAGAGACAGAAAGCGAGAAATCACCCCCCAGGGGGGATGGTCACGCCGCAATCCCTTCTCCTCCATTCTCCTCTCGGGATCTTGGGCACGTACGCACATGTGCCCGGCGTGAGTTTTAAGCCACCAGGTCCGGGACGCGAACCGCGGTCGACCACGTGGGAGTCCAGCGACATAGCCATTACGCTAACTGCTGGTTCCCCCTTTCTGTTTTTGATTATCACAGTTTTGTAATATAATTTGAGATCTGATAGTGAAATATCTCCTACTTTATTCTTTTTGCACAGTATTAATTAGTGATACAGGTCTTTTATGACTCCACACAAATTTTATGATTATCTTTTCTAGTTCTGTGAAGAATGCTACTGGTAATTTTATTAGAATCACATTGAATTTGTAAATTAATTCGGGTAGAAATGACTTTTTTTTTTTAGAGATATTTTTGCTATAGGGCACATACGCTTGACAGAAAGACAGAGATAGAAAGCAAGAAATCATCCCCTGAGGGAATGGACACACCACAGTATGCTCTCCTTCATTCTCCTCTTGGGACCTTGGGCACGCATGCACATGCACCCAGCATGAGCCTCCAGATCTAGGACTCGAACTGTGGTTGACGACATGGTAGTCTAGCAACATAATCATCACACCATCTGCTGGTCCCAGAATTGACATTTTAACTATATTGATTTCTTCCAATCCAAGAACAAAGACTGTCTTTCCATTTTTTTAGTATCATATTTAATTTCTTTTTTCAGATCTTCATTGTTTTCCTTGTAGAGGCTTTCAACTCTTTGGTTACGTTTATGCCTAGGTTTGTTTTTGTGGCTAGTGAAAAGGAATCACTTTTTTCCTGCCTCGGTCTGTTCATTGTTAGTGTATAAAAATGCTGTAGACTTTTGTATATTGATTTTGAATTCTGCAATGTTACAGAATTCATTTATTACTCCTAGGAGTTTTCTCATGAATTATTTTGGATTTTCTATGTATATAACTATGTCATCTCCAATAGTGACAAATTCACTTCTTTCCTATTTGAATCTCTTATTTTACTCTCTTTCTGATTGCATTGACTAGGTCTTCCACTACTATATTGAAAAGGAGAGGACAACCTTGTCTTATTCCAGGTTTTAGTATAATAGCTTTCAGCTTTTTCTTATTCACTATGATATTAGCTATGGACTTTTATTGTGTTGAGAAATATACCTTCTGTAATTATTTTGTTGAGGGCCTTAATCATGAAGGATATTATATTTTATCAACTGCTTTTTCTGTATCAATTAATATGATCATTGATCATATTATCATATTATTTTTCCTTCTGTTAATGTGGTATGTTACATTTATTGTTTTGTGTAAGCTGAGCCATTCTTGCATCCCAGGATAAAGCCTAAGTAAGTCAATAGAGTATAATTTTTTTTTTTTTTGAGAGGTCTTTGTAATAGGGTATGTGTACTTGCCAGAGAGACAGAGACAGAAAGCAAGAAATCACCCCTGGCACAAGGGGTGGGGGGGATGGCCACACCACAATCCTCCATTCTCCTCTTGGAATTTTGGCCATCCATGCATAAGCACTTGGCATGAATTTCAAGTCAGTGGGTCTGGGAGTTGAACTGCAGTTGACCATGTGGGAGTCCAGTGCCTTAACCACTATGCCACCTGCTGGCCCTGTGTATAGTCTTTTTAATGTGCCATTGTATTTGACTTGCTAGTATTTTGTTGAAGATCTTTGCTTCTGTATTCATTAGAGATAATGGTCTGTAGATTTCTTTCTTTTTTTGTTATGTCCTTGTCTCCTTTTGGTGTCAAGATCATAAAGCTTCATAGAATGAGTTTGGGAGGGTTCCTTCCATTTGGAGCTATAAAAATAGTTTGAGGAGAATTTAGGTTAATTCTTTAACAGTTTTGTAGAATCCAGAAGTGAAGCCATTGGGACCTAGGCCTTTCCTTTTTGGGAGACCATTGATTACTGATGAATTCTCACTGTGTATTGTTGACCTATTCAGCCTTTCTAGTTCAATTTAGGTATATTATATGTGTCCAGAAATTTGTTCATTTCGTTTAGGTTTTCTAGTTTGTTGGCATGTCATCATTTGTAGTATTCTCTTATGATCTTTTATATTTCTGTGATATTTGTTGGAAATTACCTGTTTCAGTATTGATTTTATTTATCTAGTGTATGCTTCTGTTCTTCTTGGCTAGTACCTGATGGTTTGTTGATTTTGTCTTCTCAAAAGGCAGATTTTGTTTAATTATTTTTTTGTATATTCTTTTATTCTCAATTTTATTTATTTCTGCTCTAATGTTTATTATTTATTTCTTCTAGTAGTTTTTTTGGGGGGGTTGTTATTGCTTTTCTAGTTCTTTGAGATGCATCATTAAATTATTTGCCATCTTTCTCTGTTTTTCTTGTTATAAACTTCCTTCTCAGGACAGCTTTCAGTGTATTTCAAAGATTATGAAGAGTTGTGTGTTTTCTACCATTGCTTTCAAAAAATTTTTAAATTTCAGTTTTGAAGTTGCTCAGGAATACATTATTTAGTCTCCATGTATTTTTAAAAGCTCTTTCTCTTGCTGATTTCAAGTTTAATTTCATTGTGGTTGGGAAAGATGTAAGACACAGTTTCTAAACTTTTAAATATTTAAAACCTTGTTTTGTGCCCTATTATATGGTCAATCTTTGAAAATTTTCCATGTGGGGCTGAGAAAAAGGTGTACTTTGTAGTTGGATAAAATGTTCCATAAACGCCTGTCAGATCCTTTTGGTGTATGGTATCATTCAGTTACTGTGTCTCCGGTTATTTTTTGTCCAGATGACCTGGTCAGTGGTGAGAGTGGGTTGTTGAAATCCCCAACAATTGGTGTGCTGCATTCTCTCTCTCCCTTTACGTCTAGTAGTCTTTCTTTTATGTATTTGAGTACCCCAGTGTTGGGTGCATAAATATAATTATTATATCCTCTTGGTGAATTAACCCCTTTAATATCATATAATGTCTTTCTTTGTCTCTTCTATAGTTTATATATTAAAGTCCGTTTTGTTTAATGTGAGTTTCGCGACTTCAGTCTTTTTTTTTTTTTTTTTTTTTGGTTACTGTTTATGTGAAGTGGCTTTTCCAGTCTTTCATTTTCAATCTCCATATGTCTTTATTGGTGAAGTATGTTTCTTGCAATCAGCATATAGAAGGCTCCTGTTCTTTTCTTTTTAAAAATCCTTTCAGCCAATTTCTGTCTTTTAATTAAGGAATTTAAGGAATTTAATCCATTAATATTCAATGTTATTATTGATCTGTGTGGACTTATCCCTGTCATGTTGTGAGTAATTTTATTAATTGTTTTGTGTGTTCTTATTTCTGTGTGTTTCTTTTTGTTTTCTTTTATTCTTAAAGAGTTGTATAAAATTCTTTAGCATTTCTTATTTATTTATTTGACCAGAGAGGGACAGAGCAATAGAGAGAGAGAAAGTGAGAAAGGAAGGTGCCAGCTCCAGTATTTGAACTGTGGTCGGCCATGTAGGAGTCCAGCACCCTTAACCACCACACCACCTGTTGGTCCCTCCTTTTGTTTTCTTAATGTAGTATCAGGGAATGATTTTATTTCTCTTTCCCATTGGAAGTATAATCTTGCCAGGTATAGTGTTCTTGGCTGACATTTTTTTTTTTCCAGAATTTTAAATGTGTCTTCCCATTCCTTCCTTGCCTGTACTGTTTCTGTTGAAAGGGCTGAGGTTAATCTGATGTGGAGTCCATTATAAATAACTTGATGTTTCTCTCTTGCCACTTTTAGACCCATTGTCAGTCTTTGACTTCTACCAATTTGGCTATGATGTGCATTAGAGAAGTTATTCTTATGTTAAATCTATTTGGGGTTCTTTATGTTTCCTAGATCTATTATAGATGTCTGAATATATCTCTAGATTCGAGAAGTTTTCAGATAGTATTTCAGGAAAAAGACTCTCTATGCCTTTATCCACCTCTTCACCTATTGGCTATTTAATGATACCTAGAATTTCCCATACAGCATCTTCATTTTTTCAATGGCTATTTAAAAATTTTTTTTGGTGACTTGGACTTAGAGGTTTTATCTTCAGGGTCAGAGATTTTTCTGCATGATCTAATCTTTAATATTTTCAAGAGTAATTTTAATTTCCTGTATTGTAATCTTCATTTTCAGAAGGTCTGTTTGATTCTTTTTTAGGTTGTCTATCTTCTTATAGAGTTCATCCTTCCTGTCATGGAATGATTTTCTTATCTCCTGGAGTTGCCTGTTTTCTCCTCATCTCATTGAGTTTTGTTATGATAAAAATTCTGAATTTGTTTTTCAACATTTCTCTGTTTTCTTGTGTTTTATCCAGTGGTTAGGAGTTATTGTGTCCCTTTGGAGGAGAGCTATTTCCTTTTTTGTTTCTTTTCATATTTCTCATATCCTTGCATTGATATTTAGGCATCTGGTGGAATATTCACTTCTTCTTAATTTTTGGAGTAAGTTCTGTAATGCCAGAAAGAAGAACATCTTTAGGTCCCAAGTGTATCCCTAGCAAAGTGGCCCAGGAGGGACCAGAAGTCATCTTTCACATCAAAGCAGAGCTGTGTAGCCTGCATATGAAACAGGTAGGTACAGAAGAGCTGTGCTGTGGGTGGCATCAGCTGGAGCAGCTGGTCATTTCCCTGGACTTGAGTCTGAAGGAAAGGAGAGTACAGGCCTGCCCTCCCTGCCAGACAGGAGGTAGTGACCAAATTCTTCAGTTTCTGTTGGGGTGGACATGTTCTCTTTTACAATTTGCTCCCTGGGCTTGAGGAGTCTTGATTGTAAATGGAACTCCACTTGCTGGTCAGCTCACAGGTACATGCCAAGTTCTTGTCACCTGAGGTGGGAATGGGATAAAAGTCTGATGTATTTTCTGAAGCTATATTCGTGCACTTTCCTAAGATGTGTGTTGGCTCCATGCCAGTTTTAATATTCTGTGGGTTGGGAGTGTTGGAATCCTCAGTGGGCATCTAAGGTTCAGAGTTTCGAAGGTAATTTCTCTTGTTTTCTCTTTTGGAGGGAGTGTATGTGTGTGAACTCCTTCAAAGCCTCACTGGCTTCAGGTGGTTGACTCTTCTTTATATTTCCAAGTTGAAATGATGCGTTCCAGAAGTTTCTGTCATCTTTTTCTTGAACTTTGTCAGTCTCGCTTCACCTCTCCATTGGAAGCTGAATTATTTATTAGCCTTTTTTTTTCCCCCAGAGAAACACTAGGGTGGGTGTTTCTAGTTGTTCATCTTAATCCTTCCCCTCAAATGGATTGATGGCAGGGTACTCACAACGCTCCCTCTAACGAGTCTTGGCCTTGGTTTCTGGCATTGCACTCCTGATGTGGCCTGTGTAGCCAGTGATATCTCAGCCACCTCTTTCTGCCCTTGGCAGGAGCTCCCAGCTCCCAGCTATGACACAGTCTGCTTAGTTTCTCTTCCTCTCACGGTTTCTGTGGTGCCAAGGACCAGAGAAGCTACATTCTCCTCCCAGGAAAATGGTACAGCGCCTGGACCGTGGGTCTTGATAGCAGAGCTGTGTAACCTGGCCTGGTGGGAGGGTGATGGTGGCAATCACGAGCACCCAGCTGTGGTCACTCCCTGAGTTTCTTCCCAAGGAGAATTTTGTATATCTTACAAAATGAAGCCTGTTCCAAATCTGTACAGCAATAAGGACTGGCCTGAATAATAGCAGTGGCAGTGATGGCTTTTCTGACAGGAGAATCCGAACCACTTCCCTCTGAGTTTCTGCACACTTAGGCACACATTCACACATGCACTCACACTTGCCTTCACATGTGCCCACTCACATGCACTCACACACTCATAGCCATTGTTTTCCATAAAAAGGTTTTATTGTCCTACCCTTATTGAAGATAGAGGACCCAGGAGAAGATATATAGTCCCTCCTCTGTTGTAAGAGTGAGATGTGGTTTCTCTTCCTCATGTTTTGTATTTGAGAAAACATAGCAAATTTGTCTTTGCCAAAACTATCTTCCAAGAGGCCTGGTTTGAGTTAAAAACTCGCCTGGTTATTCATCGATTTCATTAGTCCCTAAAACCTCCCAGTGAAGGATGCAGAAACATGGGGTTCTTCAGAAGTCCTAACTCTAGTTACACACAATCCACAATGCTCTTGGGAATGGTGGGAGATTTCCTATTGTGTTGAAACACTTGTTTCAGGGAAAAAGCAGAAAGCTGATTCCTTTTGATGTCTTAGTGGTGACCTCTGAGGGGAAATACTTTCCATTTGTTACAGGACTGTAAGGTATGAGGTTGAAAATTTCTGTGTGAATAATTCTATAAACTTAGATGACCTCATAAGACTCAGTCAATGGATAAAGTTACAGAATGACTGTAAGTGTTAGTATTATTCCATTTCAAGATTAAGTTCCAAAGAAATTAAATCATGTGCCCATGACCACTCAGTGGATTCCCAAAGAGTACTCTGGGATTCCTCACTTTTTTGCCTGAACAACCAGGTGAACTATCCCTTCTAGACTGGAAAGCCATACATCTAATTAACCAGCTCCCAGTAGTAGAGTAGCAGTATTAAATACCTGAATGTAGGTTGGTGCAGTCTAGATTTCTCTGTCCTCCACTACTCACGGTCCAATTGCATCCCAGCTCCAGTCTTTTCTTTGGCATACATTAAACCAAAGCTCCTTTTACCTGCTCAAGGAATAGTAAGATACAAAATCCTACCCAGCTGATGCTCTGCTTTAGGAAGTGACAATTATTCTAAGAATTCATAGCATTTTGATTTATTGTTACTGTAAGTCATAAAAATGATGAATAATATGTTGATGTAACAATCAATGTCTGGCTTAATACATGACCTACAATAATTCTCATACCTTATCTCTACCTGAATACAACGTCTGACTTCTCAGCTTATACTTCACTTTCTATCTCAAAAACTACTACAGAAAATATCCTCACTTACATGTAAACATACTCAAAGGCAAAAGATTTATTGATGAGAGCCTCAAATTGACCAATTTTTAGCTTTTTTTTTTTTTCTGAAAAGATGAATGCTTTCCAAAATGAGATTGCTACCAGATGTAGTGGATTACATAGCAGTTGCTCAGATATGAAAAGCAGATGAAATGGAATATTCTGTTTTCTGATTCAGTCCTATTCTTATCCACACATAGCTCTTCTTAAGTGAACTTGACAGTGTTGTGGGCTGATATTAAGATAGATACTTTAGTAAACAAGAAAAAGGGTTTCACTCTTTACCATGGCAAATGAGCTTTATAATAGAAATTTCTTTGTGCAGGGGAAGATATTACAATTTTCAACACACAATAAATATATTTGCTCGACCAAAAAATGCATTTCATTACATGCAATGCACTTTCTATTGTACATTAACCACTCTTTTGCTTTGTATAGTAAAGTGCCATTTTCTACTCTAAAATGTCTGCAATTTATTTTTATGAGTCTGTTTTTACCATGAAGTAAGAACATTCCATTACGTAGCCATGTACTGATAAATGTACATTATATAAAAGAGGTGAAATGTGCAGTGCAAACATCTGAGCTTTATTGTTTGGATATTTGTACAAGTATGCAAACAAGCAGCAGTTAAAGTTTGGGATGAAAACAGTTAATTTCATTAACATAACTAGTCTGTAATTACTAGCTTTACTGGAGTCCTTTACTTTGATCCTCTCAGCAACTATAATAGATGTGTATGTTGTCTAAAATAATACTATTGCTCAGTCTAGCTATAACCATAATTTTTCATGACAATGTCTCTTCTGGGTTAAAAAACCATAATTAATACTTTATTTAACCTTCGCATACTATACCTAGTCAACCATCATTCAAAATGGCAGTTGCCCAGAGCCATACTGTTTTTCACAGTTGAATGTATTTGACCCTAATTACTGTTTGTTGAAAATATACCAAAAAATTCAGGTACAAAGAATTTAGGCTCTACATTTTATCCATGATGAGAGAACTATGACAGAGATTGCCCCTTTGTTTATAAGAGTTATGAATTTGTAGGCTAGAGAATTATAATTATCTTGCTATGTCAAGTCTTCCATTTAAACATATTTAATGTATTATTTTTGGGGAATTATGCTCATCTTATTCTAGTCTCATATTTAGAAATATACTACTGATTTCATCAATATTCAGGATAGGAATCAGCTGACAACCATGAAGGGCTTGTCTTTTTGACAAGCTAAGATACTATATATTTCTTAAAGAATTTTTATTTAATTTATTATTCTTAATTTTATTTAAATCTGAACAGAAAGACAGAAAGGGAAAGTGAGAAAGCAAGCTGCCGTGTCTGGGACTCAAACCATGGTTAGCCATTTGGGTCACCAGTGCCTTAACCACCATGCTACCTGCTGGCCCCTAGTACTTTAGTTTTTTAAAGTTGATTGATTTTAGGGAGGGAGAGAGAAACAGGTGCCACTGACAGGGTTTTGTCACATTATGACCTTCTGGTCAGCCAGGAATACAAGCACAAGTGTACATGCCTGGCATGTTTCAGGCCCACTGGTATCTGAACCACAGTCTTCCATGTAGCAACTGCCTGCACTAGCATGAATGGACTTGAAGGTTTTTTTCCCCCCATAGGGTGGAGAGAGAGATAGAGGGCGAATGAGAAATCATTTCCCAGGGTAGATGGCTATACCACAGCCCTTCTCCTTGGTTCTCTCAGGATTTTGTGCATGCATGTGCATGTACCCAGTGTGATTTTTCAAGCTGCCAGTCCAAGATTTGAACTGTGGTTGCCCATGTAGGAATCCAGTGCTTTCACCACCAGCCTACCTGGTGGCCCTGTACTGTTTTTGAAGAAACAAATACCTTCAATCTGCCTAGTTCTATGTTAAGTGATTTACCCACGCTGTGTTATTTTATCATCCCAGAAACTCCATGAAGTAGGCGTTAAAGCTGGGACTTGGACCTCAGTGTGGCTCTGTAGCATGCTATAATCACAGGATCCATGAATGGTGAAGAGGGAATTCTCCAAAATTGGAGAATTTTCCTCTTGGGATTTTGTGCATGCACTTACACATGCCTGGCATGAGTTTTAAGCCACCGGGTCTGGGACTCGAACTGCAGCAAGTTTGGGAACTCTTCTACCTAGTATGAGAAATTTCCAAATGTTCAAAGACTAGGAATGGAAAAAAAAATCAGTTTGAAAGGAGAGAAAATTTTGGAGATGATGGACTAAAACATAGCATTTTTCGTGGTCTAATATATAAACACATTCACTATAACTTGTTTTATTCTTTAATGTTTGTGTTTGGTATACTACACATAAAAAATTAATTTTGCTACTAATGACAGACTGATTGAATATATGTATGACCCTTTTGTCATTTTGATATAAAATGAGCCAAACTATAAAATTTTAGGAATCTGATGTCTCTTTATTTTCTCAGTTTACTAGAAAAAACTGTGAGTATTGTGGTAAAAGAATTCTTATGTTTGGAGGATAAATCACCTTTTACTGAGTTCCAGAAATAAACACAGCAACCATTTTTAGCAAAGAGATAAAAAACAAACCTATATATATATATATATAAAAAAAAAACCTTCAAAATGAAACATTCCCAACACTTACCAAGAAAAAACACCTGGTCATATATTACATTTTGTTGCATGGACATTTTATTTAATCTGTCTTGTCTTCTATACAATTACTACCAACTTATTTTACTTTTCTCATTACATTTTTTTTATCACCCTCAATAGAAATAAAGTTTATCCAGATAGAAATACGCTTCTCTAGACTTTCACGTGCTGTTTTCAGTGTGGCATTTAAGTATTTTCATACACAGATCAATGACTTTTCCTTGCTGGAATGGGTAAAAGATACCTAAGCCAAAAAGAATTCTCATAAAATAGAATATTATTCAGCCTTGAAAAGGGATGAAGTTCTGACACATGCCACAGTATGAATGAAACTTGAAGGCATTACGGTACATGAAAGAAGCCAGACACAGAAGGTCAAATGCTGTATGTTTCCACTTATATGTGATACCTAGAATAGGCAAATTCATAGAGATACAAAATAATGGAACAGATGTTACCAGGCACTGGAAAGGGTAGGGTAGATAGGGGAGTTATTGTTTAAGGTGTACAGAGTTTTCATTGGGGTATAATGAAAACGTTTTGGGTTTGTGTGTGTATAGGCATACGTATATGTATATGTATCTGTATATACAGTGGTGATTGGTTACATAACAATGTGAATGTATTTAATGTCAGTACACTGTACAATTATGAATGGTTAAAACAATAAGTAATAGACTATATATAAATTTTTTTTTCTATATATAAATTTTTTAGAGAGATTTTCGCTATAGAGCACATGTACTTGCCAGAGAGACAGAGAGACAGAAAGTGAGAAATCACCCCTCAGGTGATGTTGTGGTTGGCCACACCACAATCCTTTCTCCTCTCTTTTCCTCTTGGGATTTTGTGCATGCACTTACACATGCCTGGCATGAGTTTTAAGCCACCGGGTCTGGGACTCGAACTGCAGCAAGTTTGGGAACTCTTCTACCTAGTATGAGAAATTTCCAAATGTTCAAAGACTAGGAATGGAAAAAAAAATCAGTTTGAAAGGAGAGAAAATTTTGGAGATGATGGACTAAAACATAGCATTTTTCGTGGTCTAATATATAAACACATTCACTATAACTTGTTTTATTCTTTAATGTTTGTGTTTGGTATACTACACATAAAAAATTAATTTTGCTACTAATGACAGACTGATTGAATATATGTATGACCCTTTTGTCATTTTGATATAAAATGAGCCAAACTATAAAATTTTAGGAATCTGATGTCTCTTTATTTTCTCAGTTTACTAGAAAAAACTGTGAGTATTGTGGTAAAAGAATTCTTATGTTTGGAGGATAAATCACCTTTTACTGAGTTCCAGAAATAAACACAGCAACCATTTTTAGCAAAGAGATAAAAAACAAACCTATATATATATATATATAAAAAAAAAACCTTCAAAATGAAACATTCCCAACACTTACCAAGAAAAAACACCTGGTCATATATTACATTTTGTTGCATGGACATTTTATTTAATCTGTCTTGTCTTCTATACAATTACTACCAACTTATTTTACTTTTCTCATTACATTTTTTTTATCACCCTCAATAGAAATAAAGTTTATCCAGATAGAAATACGCTTCTCTAGACTTTCACGTGCTGTTTTCAGTGTGGCATTTAAGTATTTTCATACACAGATCAATGACTTTTCCTTGCTGGAATGGGTAAAAGATACCTAAGCCAAAAAGAATTCTCATAAAATAGAATATTATTCAGCCTTGAAAAGGGATGAAGTTCTGACACATGCCACAGTATGAATGAAACTTGAAGGCATTACGGTACATGAAAGAAGCCAGACACAGAAGGTCAAATGCTGTATGTTTCCACTTATATGTGATACCTAGAATAGGCAAATTCATAGAGATACAAAATAATGGAACAGATGTTACCAGGCACTGGAAAGGGTAGGGTAGATAGGGGAGTTATTGTTTAAGGTGTACAGAGTTTTCATTGGGGTATAATGAAAACGTTTTGGGTTTGTGTGTGTATAGGCATACGTATATGTATATTTGTATCTATATACAGTGTTGATTGGTTACATAACAATGTGAATGTATTTAATGTCAGTACACTGTACAATTATGAATGGTTAAAACAATAAGTAATAGACTATATATAAATTTTTTTTTCTATATATAAATTTTTTAGAGAGATTTTCGCTATAGAGCACATGTACTTGCCAGAGAGACAGAGAGACAGAAAGTGAGAAATCACCCCTCAGGTGATGTTGTGGTTGGCCACACCACAATCCTTTCTCCTCTCTTTTCCTCTTGGGATTTTGTGCATGCACTTACACATGCCTGGCATGAGTTTTAAGCCACCGGGTCTGGGACTCGAAGTGCAGCCAACTATGTGGGAGTCCAGTGATGTAACCATTAAGCCATCTACTATTCCCTACTATACATATTTCTACCACAATAAAAAATTAAAATTAATAAAGAAGGTAAGAGTTCTGCTAAGATACTACAATTGAGAGGCAGAAAATTCTATCATCTATTATTGTACTTAATTCCTGAATATGTGCTGATTCAACAATTTCAGGAAATTCCTCTATGGGTTCTTTTTTTATTATTTATTTGGTTCATTAATTTGCTAAATATTTATTTAAAAGTGAAGATGTGGGTCAGCTGGTGGTGCAATGGTTAAGGTGACTGCATCCCACATGGCCAACTGTGCAGTATAAGTTTTGAGTGGATGTGCCAAGTGGGTATGCATGCACACTCAAAATTCTTTTTTTATTTTTTGGAGAGGTTTTTGCTATAGGCCACGTGCACTCACCAGACAGACAGAGAGATAGAGAGATAGAAAGCAAGAAATCGCCCTCCAGGGTGGATGGCCACACCGCAATCCCTTCTCCATTCTCCTCTTGGGATCTTGGGCACACACGCATACGTGCCTGGTGTGAGTTTAAGCCACCAGGTCTGGGACTCGAACCACAGTCGACCACGTGGGAGTCCAGCGACATAGCCATTATGCTAACTGCTGGTTCCAATGCCCAAAATTCTGAAAAGAGACATGGAGGAGAAAGGATCATGTATGGCTATCCTTCATTGGGGCTGCTTTCTCATTTCCCATCTAATGCTCTTTAATTCTCCCCAGTGAGCACATATACCCTCAAGCAAATTAAAAGAACCAAACAGAAAGCAAGTATATATAATATCAGACTGAAGGACCAGAGGATGAGTAATAGTGGTCTTCTGCAAGATAGCACTGGGAGGGACAGCTACATTCACCAATTACTAAAAAGAAGTAAAAGGGTTTGTAGTAGAAATATAATACATAAAATGGGAACACAGAAGAGGAGTTTTTGAAGAAATCAGGGCTTGTGGAAGAGTTGGCAGTTGGTCTGGTTTTGAAATTTGAGCAAGAATTGTGTTATTTGTATTTCTGTAATATGCAATACATTATTACTCACATTACTGGCCTTAGAATTGTGGATCTAAGATATTTGCAGCCTTTTCAAATATATTGTAATACTTCCCCTCTGTGTATGTGCAAGCAAACTGGTCCCTGGAGGCAGAGAAACATCTTCTTGGTTCATTCTCTGTCCTACTTTCTAAGTATTTATAAGAAAAACTTTGGGAAATAATTCAAAATGAATGAGATGTGTTTGGGTCCCTCAAAAATCTTGAAGTCTATTAGGGAATAAAGCCAGGATGGTAATCATTTCCTTAAGAAACAGCCAGTGTGGTTGGCCATGCACATGCAGGAGAAATTACTTCTCTGGGGCATGGGGAGAAACTCTATGGAGGATGGAGGACTTTACATTTTCCCATATAAAGCTGTAAAGAGTTGTGACTACCAGGTATAAGTCTATTTAATTTGGATATAAAAGACAAAAGCAGGAAAAAAAAAAAGCCAGTCCTATTCAGTGATGCAGTGAAAAGGCAAGCTAGAAAGACCCTTTGGGGTCAGGTCAAAAGGATCTTCAAACCTTCAATATTTTGCTTCTCCTTGGGCAAAAATCATGTTTTGTTACTAGATAGATTAAAGAAAGGACTGAAGAGTCTTCACACCTCCAACCACATAAAAGAAATGGTGGAGAATGAAGAATGAAAGTGATGATCTAGGTACTGAATGGGTATTGGGCTCAAGAGAGGAGAGCGGATGAACTGAACTAGAAATATGACCAAAGAAGAACATATTTTAGAGTCAGCTTTAAGTTCAAATATTGGATTCAAAATGCAAATGGCAAAGCTGACCAAACAGCTTAAAACTTCCAAGATGATTTTCCTTGAGTGACAAGTGGGGCGAAATTATACTACCTTCACATCAAATTAACAGGAGGATTGAAGAGGGTGGGGTGACAGATGTATGGAGACTCCAGATTGCCCTTGTAAGCACCAATGTTAGTTTCTTTCTCAGGTGATCTCTTTATTTAAAACTTACTTGTTTCGTGAATGTGAGAGACAGACAGAAACAGAGAAGCACTCTCAATAGGGTCTCACATGGCAATCTTCCTTCCCTGTAGCCCTTCCAGTCAGCCAGGATGGTGGGCACATACACTCGTGTGTACAGGCAGACGTGGAAACCAAGTCCATGATCTCCTGTATGGAGCCAGCATCACATGAGCAGTGAGTATGTCACCATGGTGTCACTTAGGTGACCCAAGGTATTCTCTTAAACCCCACCCAAACCTAAGTCTGTGCAATAATTTGGAGGTAATTTTTTTTTCTTAGTAAATTATTGGGTCAGCTCGTGGTGGATCCCACATGGCTGACTGTACAATGTGAGTCCTGGGACTGGAGGCTTGAAAAGCACACTGGTTGTGTGTGTGTGTTTGTGCAATCAAATTCCTGCGGGGAAAACGGAGGATAAGGGAAAATGGCATGGCCATTCCTCCTGGGAATGCTTTTTCACCTTCTCTTCCTCTTTCTGGTGAGTGCATGCATCCTACAGCAAATTTTTTTAAGCAGTTACTCATATAATTGAAGTTAAAATATATAATTTTAAATCAATATATAATTAATTTTAAGTATAAATAAAAATGTCACTGCCAAAATAGATTCTCCTTGTACATCAGCTTAGCTCTAGGAATTATTCAAATATTTTTGGAAGCTGAATTAACCACTTCATTCCTCAGAGGTTCCCATTTAGGGCTCAGATCCTTGTGCTCAGGATATGGCTTTTTCTTTTTTGATCTAATATGAAGGCCGTCCAACTTCTCTTCCCAAGCACACCTGTGTGAGTACAGAGCTCCGAGTAAAGGTTTTACCCTGTGCAGTATATCCTTATGCTAAAGTGATTCCAGTAAATACTTAGAAGTATAAATGCACGTTTGAAAATATCTGCAACACTTTCAATAGAAATAGCATAGCCTTGTGCTACCTTCCCTGGTGTCCCTGCTAGACTTTGTCTTTATAAATAGCCATTTGCTGAATTATTTTTTCCCATTGTCTTTTAGGTGAGCTTCTTAAGTTTTCTATTCTCCAATAACAGTATAGGTGATCTCTTCTCCTTCCCTATTCTGTATCTCCTGACTTGGAGATAAATCTGTCGGGGTGATGGTAGTAGTGGGGACTGACAGCAAAAGAAAGCCTCTAGTGTCTAATATGATAATGCTGCTTTGTTTCTGAATCTCACAGCACCTTGTCATAGCTTTCCTGTCACCTGGATCATATCACATATAATTTTTTGGGAAAATGTCCTTTCCCCACTAAACTCTGAGCACATGAAAGAGAGGGCCTTTCCTTCTGCACCTCCATATTCATAGTGCTAGCACTAAGCTTGAACGAAACACAGATGCAGATGTTTATGGAAGGTAGAAATAAGTATCTTAAGTATTAGAGCTCAATAAAAAGAACCTAGGGAGAATAATGTCTAATAGGAAATTATGAATATCTTTTCATAACTTCAAAGAACATTCACGATTCAGCTATCTAACTAAAGTTTCATTTAAAATTAATATCTTGAATACTTGTCTTTTTTTGAGATTCTTAAGTAAGAAAGCAAAAAGGGGAGATGATTTAAAGCTATATCCTACTGGCTATTAAAAGAGGAGAAATTCAAATTCTATCTACATTGGTCCAAATGTGAATTTAAAATTTTTTTAAACTTGTATATATTCCAGGAAACATACAGATAAATAAATCCAGGAGTTAATAAGAGTAAAGGCCACTTTGTCCTTGAGAACACAAAATACAGGTAACATTTATCATATCTGTATGCTATGTCTTTGAAACAGTAGCTACTGTAATCCTATAGAATCTCCTTTCTTGGTTCTTTCTACTCCACAATTTTTATATATTCCTACCTGAAATAATGTATTATGTCCTATGTCACCCCTGAATTTAATAATTTTAAAATGGTAGGCTACAAGATGAGACTGAATAATGAGAAAAAGGTTTAAGGAAGAATGAAACATATTAAATAATAATTTGCAAAACCAATATGGTAGAAGTCATATTTATTGAAAAAAATTAATATCTTTGCTATAAAATTTGTAACAGGAATATTTACTGAATGTTTATTTTGATGCATAAACCTGAATGTTTCATACCAAGTACAAGACAGTAGCACTAGTTTTTCCTTTATTTACATTTTATGAAAATTGTTATGCAGTCCATGGTAAAAGAACTTATGATGGAGAATTGTTACATTAGAAAAATAATATTCTTGATAAAGCATTCTCAAGGAGTCCAATCATTTTTTCTGCCTCTTCAATAAGGCAAAAGTCCCTGGAACAGCATATAACGTAATTTACAAAATACAATAACCATTCAGACACATATTCAAGTTTCCTTTTGGTATGATTTATCCTCATTGTAAAATTACTGTGTGTTGAATTTTTTTTCTTTTTTCTTTCCTTTTCTCTCTCTCTCTCTCTTTTTTTTTTTTTTTACTAAAACAGAAGATTTTCAGGAAAATGTTATTTAATGATGTTAGCTATACATTACATACACAACTCTATAGCCTAGCAACAACCATTGCTATGCCATCCTTAGCTTTAAATATTTTGCTTGGTGAGCTTCTCAAATGTAGTGTATTTTAAGCTTTTGCTGCCATTATGACTGTGGAGTTCTTGTCTGGTTTTCATAGGAAACAGATCTGTCACAGTAGGAAGCTTTGCTTATCTTAAGGAACTGGTTCACAATCACATTTCCACTCACAAGAGAACACCACAGATTTGTAACTACAGTCAGGCTTTGATGGCTCCACCAGGGTTCCGACTGGACCAACCCCAAACTTCCTGCTCCCACACTGCAGAGCTCTGGCCGGGTGCAGACGGTCTCATTTCCAGAGGGTTTTTTTCCCCCTTTCTTCACAGTTAGGTAGTTTTAATTCCTTCAAAGGCACACAACTTCCATCTTTTTTCTAGCGTGGCTCCTACACCTGTGAATTCCTGTTTGAACATGCGTGGCAGCCTCATCAGAAGCATTTCGATTTCGTTTGCAGATATCTGTTGAAAAGGAAGAAACAGTCACTTTGGGAAAAGGAACTCATCTTAAAGGATGCAACGGGTTGGATAAGGACGTGCTTTCCCAGTAACACAGTCTGCATTTAGTTTTCTGCTTGGCTGTCAAGTAATGTCCTTATACAAGGAGTATACAGAAAACACTGAATAGGATGATACTGTCTCTCGAACCACTGATGGTTCAAGATGGGATGGAGCATGAGGTGAATGGGCAGAAAGTTCCAGGTTCATTTTTCTTTCATCTGGATGGCTGCCCTCCTGGCAGCATTATGCCTGAACAGCAGCCCACTCCTCCACCCCTTCTCTCCCACACACACAGGAAAGGAGTTGGGGAAGGAAGTTAAGAGGGCTCGGAGCAAATTCACCACCACTCCTGGAAGTCTCCTGGTGCCCTGGTCCTCATCTGTGAAGGATGGGGATGTTCTGTAACTCAATGAGGAGAAGAGGGCATGCAGGTGGATTTCTTGCCACTCAAACTTCTTTCTCTCCCTTTATGAGAGGGACCAGAAACTATCAAGGCTTGCAAATGAAAACAAAACCCAAAACTTACAGCAATAAAAATCTTGAATCTAAAGTCCAGGTAATTTTTTAAATGTGAAATTTTTCTGTTTTTTTTTCTTATTATATGATTTTTTCATATCAATGATTAATTTTATGTTAAATAAAGAAGAAACTACCCATAATTCTGCTCTGACACAATTATTTTTCTTGTTTTGCTATGTCTGCAATGCCAACCCACGTGTGCGTGTTGGGATCTCATATGGCAACATGGCTGATTTGGGGTCTGATATTTTGTTTTAATATCCCTGGAACTTGGGGTCTGATATTCTGCTTGAATCTAATATCTACTATTGTTATGGACTCACTATTTTTTTTTTTGGAGAGGATTTTGCTATAGGGTGCATGCGCTCGCCAGACAGATAGAGACAGAGAGACAGAAAGCGAGAAATCACCCCCCAGGGGGGATGGTCACACCGCAATCCCTTCTCCTCCATTGTCCTCTTGGGATCTTGGGCACGCACGCACATGCGCCCGGCATGAGTTTAAGCCACCGGGTCCGGGACGTGAACCATGGTTGACTACGTGCGAGTCCAGCGACATAGCCATTACGCTAACTGCTGGTTCCCTGGGGTTAAGTGCTTTCTTGAAGACAGAACTTGGGGAAGAACCCACCTGCACACTGGGGGTTGGCCACTGGTGTGCCTCCTGCTCCCACGACTGTCAACAGCTGTGGTTAGAAGCCAGGGTGTAGGACATTTTCCCTGAACACCAGTCATATGGGACACTTGTTAAAGAAACATACTGCCCAGCCTCTTGTTTGGCGATCCAATGTGTGAGATGTAGCCCAATCTATTTGTTAAAATTTTAAAGACAAAGTACCCTCAATAGGATCTCATGCTGCGTCCTCTCCACAGCTTTCCCAGCCAGCCTGCTGGGAACAGGAACATGCATACATGGCATGTACAAATGGACCTGGGAACTGAACCCGGATTTATTATTTTTAATTTGGTATAAAATGTCTGCACTCTCCAGAGAGAGACAGAGAGAGAGAGAAAGTGAGAAAGCACCTCCTGGGGGGATGGACACACCAGAATCCCTTCTCTTCATTCTCCTCTTAGAATTTTGGACATGTGTGAACATACGCCTGGTGTGATTTTTATGCCACTGGTTCTGGGACTCGAACCACACAACTGCCATATGGTAATCAACCACCTTGACCTCTATGCCCAGAGCCCCCTTCCTCTCTAAGCTTCTAGCCTCACAGACCACTGCATGACCACTGTACTGCTGTGGCTGGGCCAGATAATCTATTTTTAACAACCACTCTAGGTAACTCTTTTTTATTTATTTTAATTTTTAAAAAATTATGGTAAGGAACAGAGAAATAGAGACAGAGAAAAGGAAAAGGTCTCATGCCATGATTTACTAGCCTTCCAGGCAGGCAGGATCATGGGCATGTGCATGCCTGGCATTTGTAGGTTGACCCAGGAACAGAACCTGAAATCTTCCATTCAGATCTAGCACCACGTGAGCAGCGCATTATCCCTGAACCCCAGAGCCTTTTGCTCACCCTCCAAGTAATTCCCATACTCAGGCATATCTGGGTTAAATATGGGGACTTAAATCAGAGAAACTTGGATTTTACTCTGGGCTCAGCCTCAAGCTGTGTGACTTTGGGCAGATCACTTAGTATTTGCAGATCTGTTTTTTCATGTGTGTAATAGAAATAATAATCTCTCTCTCAGTGTAATTGTTAGGATTATATATAAAATGTAACTGTGCCTGGAAAAATAATCTCTGTCACTCTTTCTCTCTCTCCCTATTTCTACTTATGGCAATGCTGATAAGAAATGGCTGTCTATTGTCAAACCTTTTGCAGTCAATGGGTCAGGCTCTGGGCTCATAAGTCAAAGGAGGAAAGTATGGAGAGGCATCTGGTCAAAGCTGTTTTTTTAGCTGGTTCAAGAGGCAATTTCCTTTAAACTTTATGAGACCATCTTATCCTCTTAGCATGCTCTGTTCTTGCCTTTGAAAGACAGCACAGGTCATCTATGGTGGGCTCCAGCCTCCCATCCAAGTCAAGTGCCACCCCTGGGATGAGGCATCCTTACTCAGATCAAGCTGAGACCATACGGAACAGGCAGAGAGACCAGCCAACCTACAGAGACTGTTTTCAGAATATCAATTACCACTCTTGGACATGCAGAGAAGAAGCTTTGTGCTATTAGCTATAAAGGAGAGAAAAGGCTGAATTCTTGAAGGAGGAATGAATGCCTGATGTAAAGAAAATGTCTATGTAGGAGGCCAGCTGAGGTCAGGGCAGGCGGTCTCAGCCAGCAGCCCTGCAGCTGGTTGTAAAAAGGGTAACAACTCATAACCACTGAGGAAATTTTCGCTGACAGGCTCTTCTGAAAACACTGTACTTAATTCTTATCACAACCTCACAAGACAGGGAAGAATTTACAAAGGAGGAAACTGAGGTAAAGAGAGATTATGTGATTTGTGTGGGGTAACATGGGCAGTCAGTATGGAGTGGGGGCTCAGATCCAGGCAGTCTGGCTGGAGCGCTGTGTCTTTTAGATGCCAATGCCTCCCTCCACAAGGGGTGGGGACTGCAGGGTGAGTAGTCCTCAAAATAGTCCTCTTCGTCACTACCTCTCTGCTCATGGGTGGGTACTATGGAGGAGGCATCTGTATACAAGGGGGCAGGACTTTTCTGTGATGAATACCATTAGTGTGATATCAACATCAGCAGCAAAAACTTGAACACTGCCAACTCAACTCATTCTGAATATTCACATGCTGATGCTTAGGCACCCTCACCGAACCATTCTTGGAAGTAGCAAGCAAATCGCAGACATTCGTGGCTGGCATACACTGAAAGGTCGCAACATCTTTTTTGTCCACGATGTCTTTTGACCTGGATCTACACTTCAATTGTAAAGAAAGCAGAAGATGTCTTGCAGCAGGACAGAGGTAGCTACCCCTTTTGAGTCCTTACTGTGGGCTAAGCACAGAACAAGTGCTTATAGGTACCATCTCATGAGAAAGCTCATGCAATGAACAAACATGGCCCTCACTGACTGGAAGAAAGAAATGCAGATACAAAAGATTTGGATTCTGATCATGAAACGATCATTAATCATCTTCTAGTTCAGAAACCAGTCAAGTAATTAAAAAAAATTATTATTATTATTATTTTTGAGGTTTTTGCTATAGGGTGTGTGTGCTCTCTAGAGAGACAGAAACCAAGAAATCATCCCCCCGGGGGGATGGCCATGTCGCAATCCCTTCTCTCCATTCTCCTCTCAGGATCTTGGGCACACAAGCACACATGCCCGGTGACTTTAAGCCACCATGTCCAGGACTCAAACTGTGGTCAACTACATGGGGGTCCAGCAACATAGCCATTACGCCAACTGCTGGTCCCACCAGTCAAGTAATTAGTCACTAGACATTTGCACCTGTTGGCTCATTGGACAGATAACAGAATTGAGAAGAAACTCACTAGTACTCTAAGGACTGAGTTTAAGTGCTGGTTCCTGTTTGTTCTAGTATTAGTCTTGGGTGGAGCCATTGAAAATTCATCTATCCACTAGGCAGAGGAAAATATCTCAAAATGAAAGCATGGGATAGGTCTTATGTACACAAACAAATGCCTTAAAAATATGTATTGGGTTGTCAGAAAAGTCATGACACATTTTTGCATAAAAAAAAGTCATGGCATATTTTTTCTATGCAAAAATGTGTCATGACTTTTCCAACAACACAGTATGTTACATCAGTTTATTTGGTGGTTTTTAAACCTTTCTTCTGTTCTGACAAAATAACCTTTAAGACGTTTTAGCATTTTGGGATTTTCAGAAGAAATTCAAGAAGATATTAAATTTGTCCCTTTTTCATCTTATGGCCAAAGAATTTTACTTGAAAAATTAAATGTCCATTTAGTTTGTTTTCTTCTATTCTTTATGTCAACTCTTAAAATTTTGCTTTGACAATGTCCTTTATCATCCTATCAGTATATTTTTGGTCTTAAAAACCAAAGAATCCATGGAACAATCACATAAAACAAAGCCCCTGGACCTAACTGGCCAAGTTTGGAGTGAAAGCTACCCATTTCCTTATATTGTGCAGGATATCCTTCCTGGGGGGCAGCAGATGGCATAATGGTTATGTTGTTGGACTCCCACATAGTCAACTGTGGTTTGACTCCTGGACCTGGTGGCTTAAACCTCATACCAGGTACATATGCGTGCATGCCCAAAATCCAAAGAGGAGATGAAGAAGAGATTGTGGCATGGGTTCTCCCCCTGGGAGGTGATTTCTTGCTTTCTGTCTCTCTATCTTTCCAGTGAGTGCACATGCCTTCTAGCAAAAATCTCTCCTAAAAAGAAGAAGAAGGAGGAGGAGGAGGAGGAGGAGGAGGAGAAGAAGAATTTCCTTTCCTGAATCAATTATGAGGTCAGGGACTCTCTCTGGATTCCTGTTTTCTCATAGATGGAGTCTTAGAGGGGCAGGGTTGCTGTCTGCCTAGCTGATAGGTGGAGGGCTAGACCACCATGGAACAGGATTCCTGATGCTGAAGCCATCAAAGCTCCCAGCGAAACACATTCCCTCACCCAGATGCATCTCAGGAGGAGAATCAGGTACATGTGGTGAAGAGAACTCTGTGCAGTGTTATACATAGTCTAGAGACAGGGGCCCTGACTGGGAAATCTTCCTTTCCCAGGCACTGTGTGTGTGGTGCTGTAGGGAGTAGGGCAAACTGTCACAGACCAGATTCTGTCATTATGCTCCCACCCAAGTGCCTTTTGTTCCAAGAAACCGGTGGCCTGTATATTTTCTACCTTTGATATTTCAATGAATTCTGCCACCTTATTATTTTTTTAAAAATTTCTGAGTCTAATGCTTATTCTTTTAGGAGGGGTTAGCTTGCTACAATTAGAAAGACAGAAACAAAGAGAGAAAGCAAAGAGAGAAAGCCAAGATGAAAAGGGTCCATGTAGCCCAGGGCCTTGCGTGGTGTTAACACTGGAGAAGTAATTTATAAGATCTGCTTGATTTATCTTCTGATTTGCTGACTCTTGCCCCAGCCTGCTGTCTCCTCGCCAGGCCTCTAAGCACATGTACAAATGGACATAAGCTGACATAAATCACTTTTATTATCAGAACGGTTGGCTCCATATCCCACATCATCAGGCAAAGGAAGTGGAGAAAAACAGGTTCTTGTGGGGGGGCACTGAAAAGACACCAGCTGAGGCCGTGCCAAGGCTGAGTGAGGGAAGCCAACTGCAAAACCAGATTTCTTTCCACAGGAGAAACGGACTTTTAGCCTTTACTGCTTGTTTAAATCATGCTCATTCTTTGTATCCCTGTGCAGAACACAGTGTCAGCACACACGGATGTCTAGCAATAAAAATGCACAGAGAGGAATACAAGATGTAGATGGAGCAGGAAGGGAGAGGGAAAAAAGGAAGGGAACAAAGGGAGTAATGGGAGGAATAAAGAAAAGGGAAGGACAGGAAAAAATAAATGGAAGTGAGGAATCAGGAGTGATGAAAAAATGGGAAGAAGAAGGAGGGAGAAGAAAAAAAAGGAAGAAAAATGATAAATGGAAAGAATTCAGAGGAAAAAATTATCTAGAAGGTAAAGGAGGGAAGGAAGGAAGAGCAGAGAAAGGAATGGAAGAAATGTGGCAAGGTAGCTAAAGCACCCCAAAGGAACCAACAGAATATGTATGGCTGGACTCAAGGATACCCTACTGTTGGTCCTGATCCACTCACCAATTTCACCCTTATCTAACTCCCATTTCACTGAACACATGCCCCATCCAATTTAAAACTTTATTAGTTTATGTCTGATTCTCAAGTTATGCCATAAATATTATGCCCATTATACACAAGCTTGTTGAGAGCGGGATTTTATCACAGATTTCTTTAGTGCCCTTGTTTTCTAGTCCCTAGGATGCTGCTGAATATGTGGAAAGCAGTAAATTATCCTAGCATTCTCTGGGGCTCTGGTAATCCTGTCAACTTCTCTCACAGTAGGTGAGCAGCTTTGTGTAGTCAAGGGAAAATATTGTTACCTCCACTCTCATATGCTTTCCAGAAGTGCTGTAATGTCTTAAAAACACTTCCGCTATTGTCTGTCTGAGCAAGAGAAAACTCGTGCACTCATTAACATACTGTGACAGGTAGCTATTAGGGGAATACTAAACTATCATAATATTAAAGATTACTCCTGGGGGCAATCTTACAAACATCATCAAGAACACTGCACCCACCCACTAACCAGCTATAGTCCGGGAAAGAATGCTATCCAATTAAGGCAGGATTTGAATCTCCTTGAAACTGGCAACATATTTAAAATTTGCATTTCCAGAGACCAGCAGATGGCATCATGGTTATGTCGCTGGATTCCCACGTAGTAGAATGCAGTTTGAGTCCCAGACCCAGAGGCTTAAAACTCATGCTGTGTGTGTGTGTGTGTGTGTGTGTGTGCGTGCGTATGTGTGTGCATGCCCACAATCCCAAGAGGAGAATGGAGGAGAAGGGGATACGGCACAGCCATCCTCCCTGGGGGGTGATTTCTTGTTTTCTGTCTGTCTCTCTGATGAGCATACACACCCTATAGCAAACATATCTCTTTAAAAAAAATACATTTCCAGGGGTATGTTTTTAGAACAGAAATGCAGGTAATTTTCCCTTCTGGTGGGAAATGCACTCATACCCCAAAGTACCCAGGCTAGTTACCCAACAGTGGTGCCATGTTCAAACAATGGGTTTATCCATTCTTCCAGCATCTGTGCTCACAGTACATCAAGTTTGGGCCATGTTTTGGGCCTCAGAAAGAGGCTGAAGATATGTAGTGGGAGCAGCCAGATACACTTGGGCAACTGAATATTACTCTCCTGAAGAATACACACTGGAGGGAAGAGTCAAGGAACTTCCATCTTGACTGTAAGATAGGAAATATTCACTTGTTAATATCCAGCTTAAATGTCTTCTGCGCTGCTCGAGATCAGCAAGAAAGTGGTTTGGGCTTTGGGGCAGGCATGGAAGATTCAATGTCTTGATAAGAAACCATTTTTCAAGACAGTGTTATCTAGTTTGAAGAGCTTACCTTCCTTTGCCTAGGGGACTTTTTTTAATTCGTGATAGAGTACATACATATGAAAGAGTAAGAGAGAGAGAGAGAGAGAGAGAGAGAAAGTACTCTCATAGGGTCTGGTCATGCCACGATCCCCTTCCCCTAATCCTCCAGCCTGTTAGATCTTGGGCACTCATGTGTGTCCTTGGCATATTTTAGACTGACAGGGCCAGGGATTTAAACCATGATCACCATGTGGGATCCAGCTTCTCTTGAGCAATGCTTTTCCCTCTCTCTCTCTCTCTCTCTCTCTCTCTTCACTGTTCCATAGAGCTGGTCTAGAGTGCAGCTTTCGACTCAGCAAAATTTTAGGGAACGATTGTCTCCTGGCCCTTGCCCTTTTTTCCTCTGAATTAATCTATCACAATCAGACTTTGTCATATGTTTCTGAAGCAGGATGAATATGGGTGGGCAGTTTAGGCAGACTGAAAAGAGAAATATGCACATGCAGTGATAATATTTAATTACAAAATTACTTGTTATTGGGTTATATGGTCTCATGTGCAATTTATATGCCTGGCATTAAAAAAAAATTGCTATAGAGCACATAAGCTTGCCAGAGAGGGAGTGAGATCTAAGGGGGGAGGAGAAAGAGAGAGAGAGAGAATATGAAACCAACCTCCAGAAGGAATGGCCATGCTGCAATCCCTTCTCCTCCATTCTTTTCTTGGAATTTGGGACACTGGCACACACCTGGCATGTTTTTCAAGGCACCAGGGCTGGTGAACCACACAACATTGAACCACACAATCAGCCATGTGGGATCCAGCTGCCTTAACCATTATGCCACCGGCTGGTCTGCCCAGAATAATTTAAATTAATTCCTGCCTCTCCTTTCATTCCTAATTATTCTTATACCCATGTGTGGCCTCCAGGGAAAACCTAATAAAAACAGCTGCATTACAGGGCTGGCTGAGCCTGCTCTCCTTTCTCTACTCAGTCGGGGGTGGGCAGAATCCACATGTTATCTTACAACAGTTGTGCTAATGGCGATGCTGTCAAATCTCAAGGAAACTGTTATTTTAAGTGGAATTTTAAAAACGCCATCTGACTGGAGTCAGCAAACCCCCTGTGTTGCAGTGGCAGGACAGAATCCTCTGCCTTCATGCAACACTAACCAGAACTTGGTGGGGGGCTGTGATTAACCAGAGGCAGGGGCACTGGGACCCCAGCAGCCACAGGCTGACTGGCTCTAAGACTAAGAGCCTTTTGGCAGCTGACGTGGGGACAAGGCCCTGGTGGATACGTAGAGGGCAAACCTCTCATTATTTTATTTATTTATTTATTTATTTATTTATTTATTTTTTGCTTAAAGCTCCAAGGATGTAGACTTCAATTCTACAGTAATAATTTACTCTCTGGATTAATAAGTCTAAATATCCTCTCTAGCTTTATTCACTGGGATAGGAAGAATATGTGGTCCAATGCTCAACACCCTGTTGTTTTAATTAGAACACTTTGTGTGTGTATGTGCGTGTGTGTGTGTGTGTGTGTGTGTGTGTGTGTGTATGTAAATATATATATTTGCCTCGGGCATGAGAAAAAAACTTGACAGTTCCACGGGGTGTTTTCATCAGGAGATGAAGTGCTGTCTGGGCAGCAGAGGGGAGATCCTGTGTATTTCCTTTGTGCGGGAAATACTTTCTTCATCATCTTCTAAAATAAAAGTATTAGTCTGCAATGAGACAAAATTCCTGTAGGTCGAACCCTTCCCAGAAAACTTATTGTCTAATAGCCAGGGAACAGGCGTGTGAATTCTCTCTCCTCAGAGAGAGGTAGGTGACAGTAATCTCCCCCGAGTTCTGTTCTGTGGGTTAAGAACAGAACAAAAGCTTTCACCCCACCAAAAGAAATTTGTGGTTTATCAGTTTCCACCTCCCCCCTGGGTGATTTTACACACACTCACACATACACACCCTTCATGGATGCACATATCATCAACCTCAGTGATGGCACAATGGAAACCAGAGTCCTCTGAAAATTTTAGGTAAATAATAAGAGGATTCTGCAGCTCTTTCAGGGCATACTAAAACAACTGCTTCTCAGGAAAGGCTTTTTATTTGAGATTTCCAGAAAGGGGAGGAAGGAAATATCAACAATACGAGGGAAGGATAATAGCAACAATAAGAATAATTCCTGGAGGGCTTATTCTATGCTGAACACGTTGGTGCAACTAGTATTTCATTTAATCCTCCAGGCAAAGGGAGTGGTGGTGATATGAAGGAAGAACGATGTTAGCAAAGGAAAAAAAAAATAGAAACAAAAGCCAAAGAAACCCTTCAAAGCTTATTACAGCAAAGCAACATGGTACAGCCCCGCCTTCCCATTTCATCCGAGTTTAAGACGAACATTTTCCATTACTTCCCTATCCATGCGAGGGAAGGCTACAGAGAAAGTGATAATATGATTCCAAAATTTAAGAATTTTATAATTTCCTAACGTCTTTCACCCTGTTTTGGTCTACCCTATCATAAAAAGGCATGCATCACTATGACCGAAAAATACTCTCTGTTCCAGATGATTTCTCTCAAAGTGGAAGTATTATTTAAAAGGTCAAACAGTTCTCTGATCAAGTATTGGTAAGACCATTTGAGTCAAAATAAGAATACAATGAAGTCATTTAACCCACACTAGCCAGTGACCATTTAGAATGACGCATACATGTCTACTTGGGGTCACTGAACTGCAAGTTGTGGGTCTGGATGTACAAATCCCATGCGCCTTGTTTGCTGTGCCCTGTGGAGGAACTTCTTACTTATTTGATTTCATTGGCAGCAGGAAACTTAACAGACTCCTCAGGGACTTCTGTGGCTTCTTCAATTTGGGTCTGTGTCCCTCCCCTTCCTAATCTTCTCCCAGTAGTCCTGGTCAATGACCTTCTATTTCAATAGTGGCCCCTCTCATTGTTCACTCAAATTTGATATATAAATTGAGCTCCTTTTTGCCCCTTCTTTCCAGATACTTGAATACTGCATTGGGATGGGCATATAGCTAATTTTCAGATGAGGAAAAAATGAGTTTTCTAAGAAATGAGGAATGCTGTCTGACCCTGAGAACAACTGAGAACAATTTTTGCAGTGGTTCTTCCCAAGAGAGGATAATGCTGAAACACATCCCTCAATACAGTTTTCTTAAGAGTCATATACCATTGTTACAGTATTGGAGATGATTTTCTGTAGCGTATGAAGTCGTTAGTGTAAAATCCTAAGAGATTATGGTCTAAGGAATATGCCCCATTAGCCACCTTCATCTGTTTTCCCCCATGTTTTGAAACTTTCAGGCCATTCTGTAATTTTACATCTCTCAGAAGCTTTTCAAAGTAATTTGGCATCTGCTGAAAGTCATTGTCATTTTAGAGACCCACTTTTCTTTCTGTAAAGACAAAAGCAGGCAAAAAGAAGACAACCATTTGCCAAAACCCGAGATCCTGGTGGAGAAGTGCTGATAAATGCCCAGACGCTATTACATCCCTAATGCAGCTCACATGGAGTCCACCTGCAGTTGGCAATCGACGCGCTAAATTTCTGCAATGAAAGTTCACTTGAGAAGAATAATTTACCTTGGAGTCCAGCTGCTGCATGTATGACCAAAGATATTCTATATTGGCTCCGAAAGGATGGACATGAAGAAACGTTGATATGATGCCTGAATTTAAAAAAAAGAAAAAAAGACAAACATTGGGAATGATTTAGAGGCAAATGAGACGCTCGGTTAAAGAATGTCATCTAACTCCAGTGACTGCTTTGTCGACCTGAGTTATGGTCTCGCTATTTCAAACAGCATTCAACGAGCCCCCCAATAATAGCATGTTTGGAAGTCAGTAATAGTAATGTGGCAGAGAGATTGCTTTATCTCCTGGAATGATAGTAGTTCGCAAAGCTAGACTCTGAGATAATATATAGAAGAATGAAGGTATTTCTAAACAAAGACTCCTGGAAACTTTTCAACCACCAATTTTATGCTTGATTTACCAATATAAAATTGTAGTTATTGGGAGGATAAAATGATCTCTTTTCTTCTCCTCAGTGGACTTTGCGGTGCAAAAATGGCTCATTCGGCAGTATCAGGACTCATACTGCCTTGAATGTTCTTGATAATTACAGTTGCTAGTTATGAAAAGTACTCAATCCACCGTTCCCTTAACTGCCATTGAAAGAAGCCTAGAGTCTTCCTGTAACATTTGCCATTTCCTCCGGTCATTGCAGTTGTTATGGTTGTTATAACAGCCAGCTTGCTCTCCCCTTCTCTCTGCTGTAATTCACAAGATCCTTACAAAAGGCCTGGAAATGGATGGTTTGGCTGGATTTTGATGATAAATCAGAAGGCTTTTTCCATTGTGAAAATCAACTGTCAGCATTGTCTTGATAAATGAAAAGCTGGATGTTGGCATCAGGGTGGAAGTAAAATCATTACCTGCTTATCCTCCCTGCTCCTATATCTGAAATCAAAATAGTGAAGATGAGGAAGTCAACTGCATAGATGGCATTCAAATGGACACTTTCAGTTCTCTTTCAAGCAGATTTTGAGATGAATGAAATCTGAAGATAAGCCTTTGTGTTTTATTTATTGTGAAAATTGGTGTCTGGGAGCCAAAGGCCAATGGGAAGACCTTCACTAGTGTAGTACAATCAGGGCGTGAGCCAGGGGAGCATAGTGTCCTTGCGCAGTGTCACCCTACAATTGTAGTGACCTTGGATTGATCTGGGACAGGGTCTCAGGGCTTTCCTCTGTGCTGCTTGGGATGCTCTGGGATGAGTGTCAGTTTCTAAAGAAAAACTCCCAGATTCCCAGTTTATTCTTAGGCTGAAGACAGAAAACCAAAGCCTCTCGAAGACCTGTCAGAGCCTCAGAAGGTGGCTTTGATGGAGGTTTTCATAGATTTACAGTGAAATGTGGAAGGCAGAAACTATTATATTTCACCACGAAGGTAAATGCTCCTTTTTCAGAGACTGACCTATTTTTTCCTGGGAATCAAAAAGTTTTTTTTTCAGTTTTTTTCCTTTTGCTAAAATGATCTTTTATAAAATAATGGCAATGGTGAAAGTAATAATGGTAGCTTTAATATATTTAAGTGGCAAAATAGTGTTTATTAATATACTGAATGGCCCTGTGGTGTTCCCTTCCTCCAAATTTCTATATTTATTTATTTATATTTTAATTTTATAGACACGGCCATTACTTCTTTGTGTCTGAAATTCTGAATTTTTTTTTTGAGAGTTTTTGCTATAGAGTGCATGTGCTCACCAGAGAAAGACAGAAAGTGAGAAATCACCCCCCCAAAGGGGGATGGCCACGCCACAATCCTTTTTCCTTCATTCTCCTCTTGGGATCTTGGGCACACACACACACACACACACACACACACACACCAGTGTGAGTTTTAAGTCACTAGGTCCGGGACTCAAACCATGGTTGACTACGTGCTGTCCAGTGATATAACCATTATACTATCTGCTGGTTCCTGAAATTCTGAATTCTGAGTGGCACTGTAAGTAGTTCTGTTACTAATAGAAGTTAGAACATACAATCTTGTGAAAAATTTTCTCAAAATATAAATTAGAAATATTTTAAAAATCATCTATTGCATTTGCATTTCTTACTGGGGGGGCAGGACTGCTGCTCTGTACGGGAATTGCCTGTTTCAGGATGGTGAGTGGGGTGTTTCTGACTGTCCCAGGCTTACAACAAGTGGTAATATGCCTACCACTTCCCATAGAGAGCCCCAGGAAACAACAGACGGGCCACCCACCCCTATAAAAAGGAGGGCAGGAAGGAAGATAGAATAGTCGACTGGCATTATGAGCAGGCAGGGTGCTCCTAGTGGAAACCTTTTTTTTAAGGTTTTCTCCAAGACAGTGACTCATGGCAATTGGTGGAAGGGCAGCAGGAGGGGCGCTGCATACCTTGGGCAAACACCTGCTTAGACATCAGACTGACCAACCCCGTCTGGACTTGCCCTGATCTGAGTGCAGGGAAGAAGTGGCACTGAAGCCTTTGTGTGAAAGGGTATGTGTCTCCCATGGGGGCAGAAGGGCATCTCAGAAGGTAGATGGGCTTAAGCAGTCTTATAAGTAAACTACTCTGGGGGCCTTAGCAAACAGAGAAAAACATTTGATATTAATATCCCCACTGGAGAGTCTTCATCATCTTCTGGATTGTCCACAGTCTCTCCTCCTCACAGGAGAGTGAAGAGAATGTCAATGTCTTCAACAGAATGAACAGTAGGAGTCAGAGGAGAGTGGGGTGGGGTGGAGGGAGAGTTTGGTGACTTTTAGCATACTAGATGAAGTGCTGACTCAGGACATTTAGGGACAGGAGGAATGGGAGGAACTGGAGTAGCTACCTTTGTTACTCTGTAAAGGTGGCACTGCTCTGGGTACATGTCCTTGCCCCTAACTGCTTACTGCTCCCCAGCCCCAGACCTAGGTCTATATCCCAAGAACTCTGCCTGACAGTTTTGTTCTGGTCCAGTACTGGAAACACAGTATTCATTCACAGGAGATATATTTTGGAATGTATTTACTAGAACAGGAATAGATAGTATACTTTTTTAAATTTTCTACTAGCCTATTATTGATCAATAGGGACAAACAAGAACCTTAAACCTTTCTATAAGAACTGATGAGGTAATATCCTTTCAAAAAATGGAACTTTGAGGCATTGTTCACTGGTGATTCTTGCCCCTAACCCACTTTGTTTTTAATTTAGAGTAACTTACATATTTTGGGCATAGAAAATTTCCATTGAAATGACTTTGCTCATAAAACTTGGGGAAAATATCGGGAACCAGCAGTTAGCGTAATGGCTATGTCGCTGGACTCCCACATAGTCGACTGTGGTTCGAGTCCCAGACCCGGTGGCTTAGAACTCACGCTGGGTGCGTGTGCGTGCATGCCCAAGATCCTGAGAGGAGAATGGAGGAGAAGGGATTGCAGCGTAACCATCCCCCCTGGGGGGTGAGTTCTCGCTTTCTGTCTCTATGTCTCTCTCTGTCTGTCTGGTGAGTGCACGTGCCCTATAGCGAAAACCTCTCCAAAAAAACCCCAAAAAACAAAAAACCTGGGGAAAATATCCATATGGTTTCTCTATACCTTTCTAAAATCAGATTACAAATCCTGACACAGACTTGAGTATTCTTTCCTAGGACAGTGTTCAGAATCATCTTGGTAGTAGCTGTGGTTATCATGCCATTAGGTTTTCTTTATGCATTTAGCAACCGCCACTAGATACATGAGGGAGCATGGCAGGCAGTCAAATCTAAGTTTCCATTTCTTCTGTGGATGGGAACCCAGTTATCTAGTGTTGCCAGAGACTCAGTGGAAAGAAAAGCATTCATCACCTTCTTCCTGTATTTCCTCCCACTCATTCCCACTCTCACTTTTGTCCTGCCCATCCCAGTAGTATCAGCCATGCCACCTGAGAAAATGTAATTTCTAGGCCCTATTATTTTGGATTAATTTTGGGGAAGCTCCCTAAATAGACAAGTGAAACCTCTTTGTAGTCACTTTAAAGGACCTAGGCTATACCCTGGGAATAGAAAAAAATTAGTTATAACTTAAAAGCTCATGAAAAATGCTACAAAGTCAGAAAATGGAGGCCATTTTGTGGTCCTCTGGGAGGGACCTAAAGGCTTAGTTAAAGAAATATTAGGAATGGAATATGGAGCATTTAGCTGTTATTGAACCAGGAGATCCTCAAAGGATAGGCTCACAACTGTCTTGGCTGTTTCCATAGAAAAGTAGAATGTCTCCACAGACAGTGGAAAATATAATAGTAAGTAGCTAATTTAAGAAAATAAAAAGGAGCAGAGGAGTTGCTGGTACTGTTGGGATCATTGCACATCTCAGAGCCCTAAAAGTTACTTAGGAAAATACACGAACCAGCTCTGTGCAACCTGTGGCAAATCTCATTAGGAAGGCCCATTTACACAGGCTACAGAAAAGCATTCTGAGCTTTTTCCATCAAAGTCATCTAGTTTATTCTCATTTTTGGACCTCACTAAGGCCCAAGTGAGATCCATTTAAATTAACCAAATAGGACTTGATTTTTACTGTTTCCTTCACTTCCTTTAAATACTTGAAGCATTTAGTGGCAATGAGGTGCCAAGGTGCTAGGAGCACAGTGTATAAGACAGACAAGATTCCTGCTCTTGTGGAACTTTTATTCTAGGTGAGCAATGCAGTTGATTAAGACAAAATTAAAGATGCAGTAAACATATTCAGAGAGTGGTAAGCACAACGAAGAAAACAAAACAGGTAGTAGGACAGGATACAGAGTGACCCCAAACTTGGTGGAATGTTTCTCTGTACTGGGAGGTCTAAGTGATGGTCGTCTCTGAGAAAGCACACCTCCTGAGTGTGAAATGAGGAACCAGCCACAGAAAGCCTGGGTAGGATCATTACAGATACAGGGCACAGCGAGTGCCAAGGCCTTGAGGTGGGAACGAATTGGTAAGAACACACTTGCTTGGAGAGCAGTATGATGTGTTTAGAAGTAGGTGGGGGCCAAATCATATAGGATCTTGCATGCCAGGATTAGAGGTCTGAATTAAATTCTAAATTTTGGGGACCAGCAAATGATGTAATGTTTACATTGCTGGACTTCCACATAGTCAACCACAGTTCGAGTCCTGGACCCAGCAGCTTAAAACTCATGCCAGGCATCTGTGCGTGTGTGCCCAAAATCCCGAGAGGAGAATGGAGGAGAAGGAATTGTGTCAAGGTCATCCCACCCACGTTGGGAGGATGAGTTCTGGCTTTCTGTCTCTATCTTTCTGGTGAGTGCATGCACTCAATAGTAAAAACCTTTCTTAAAAAAATAAAAATTCTAAATGTTTCAATAGTAGGAAATCAAAAGGAGGGTTCTAAGCAGGGGTATAACATGATCTGAATTACACTTAAATTTTTTTTCTCAAGCTTCTGTGTGGAGAACACACCAGAGGGAAACTGGGACAACAGGTGGAGTGTCTTGACAACACCTAAAGTGGTAAATAGTGATCTGATTTCAAAGATAGAAGGGGATACTGGAGTCTGCTCAGCTGATGGACTACATGTAAGTGATAAAACTGGAGAAATCAAGGTTGAGTCCTTAGATTTTGTCTTGAGCAACTGCGTGGAACTATTTTCTCAGATGGGAATACTAGGGGAGGAGCACATGAGAACCAAAAGAATGTAGGCTCAAGAGATTGGTTTTGGCCTCATTAAATTTGAGATGTCCACTGACATCTTGATAGAGATATTGAATGGGAGTTGGACATAGCATAAATTTGTGAGTCTACAGTGACAAAAAGAAATTCGAAGCCAAAGTATTCACTGAGATTATGTACATAGAGAAAGGTGTCAGACTGAACCCTGAAGAAGCCCAAAATGTAGTGATTAAAGTTGAGAAAACTCATCAAAGCAATCTGTGAGGGAGGGATCAATAAGAAAGTGGTGTGATGATGGCCAAGAGGAGAAAGTATTTCCGTGTAAAGTGCAGCTGATGGTGGGAGGAGGTTGAGAAATTGGCAATATGAAGTTTTCTGGTCACACGGACAAGAATAGTTTCAATGTGAGGATGCAAGCCAGACTGGAGTGGGCTAGAGAGAGGCAGGAGGAAAGATAATGGAGGCAGTGAGAACAGACAGTGCTTTGGAAAAGATATGTTTTAGGCAAGGAGAAGGAATGGGCTATTGGTTAAAAAAGGTCATGAGATCAAGACAGATTTCCTTTTTCTTGTTTTAAAGGTACAAGATATTAGAATTAATATTTATGTAATGATATACATGATTCTCTCCTTACATAAAACATCACTGTCTAAGAAGCATATAGCTCTTCTAATAGTCCTCACAGTCTAGAGTATTGAATTGAAAAAGTTCATCTATGTGGCATATATACTCCATTGAATACTATTCAGTCATAAAACACAAGACCCTGAAATTTGATAGAAAGTGGACAAACATGGAAGATTTACTGCTGAATGAAGCAAATCAAGCTATGTCTCCTATGACATTGTATGTCTCCATTTAACATATACCAACTATTTACACTCTATGGTAGATATTGAAAGACTGGAGGACATAAACACATTGAAAATTGTTATGGACACTGGGGACAAACTGGAAGGAGAGTAGGAGAGGGGAAAATGGCAGGGAGGGAAATTTGGGAAAAAATGGAGAAGTAAGACATTTATGGGACACAGATATGCTTTGTTGCCCACTGGTGATGTTGTGTATAGTATTCTCAACTCACCTGCTGTGTGGTGTATATCATATTGGGTAGAATCTCTTTACAAATTAAATGATATGTAACAATTGAATGTATAAGTAGTAATAAAAAAAGAAAAGGATCATCTAATCAAACTCCTAACTCTACAATATGAGGACTTAAGGCCATAGTCCATGAATGATTTGCTCTAGATTATCAAGTGGATCAAATGCCTCAGTTCACAAATACTTAGAATGTTATGCTTTTACCTCTGTTGTCCTGCTCAGAGCTATTTTGAGATCATTAGATACTATGAACTTCATAGGGTCTACTCATCCTAATCCTTTCTTTTGCTCTGATGAACTCTAATTTCAAAAATTATATTGGTTATCTGATGAAAACAAAATACCAAGTTGTACATTCAGTTTGGTTAGCACATTATTCTCCCTGAATGGAATGAGAGATGGAATTCTATCAAAATATGTTCCCCTTCCTCAGGCTGCTTGGAGAGTTTTCATTCCAGGCTCTGTATCATTTGTGAAGCTCTGGCTGATGATAGCTTTCCCTTCACCCCAACTGGTTGATCATCTCCTGGGAAACTTCAAAGGGCTCTGGGACCTATCAACTCATTGTGGGACAGAGGCACCCAGGGATCTCCAGGGACCTCAGTTCTGCAGAGCACTAGCTATATCTAGATACAATCATATCTTACTGGAGGTTACCAGAGGCCTGACTATAAACCAGCCTGAAGTCTTGCTTCATGTCAGAGCCCTCAAAAAAGGCTTCAGAGATGTGGAAATCAAGAGCCAGAAAAGAGGAAGCCTTGGGAAATCTGGGTCTCCTACTAAGCCATGAAGGATAGTATCGCCAAGCAGCTGTCAAATGACAAAATACTTATGGGAAATGAAGAGAGGCAAAATTGAGTGGGAAAGACTGATCAAACACTTGTTGCTTGCTTCTCAGTGACTTGGGATTCCAAAAGGTTTTAATCTCCCAAAAAGCAGACTACTCTACTTATTTTGTGTGAAGCCTGATCTTGTATGGTTGATTAGTTTGTTTTTTAAATATATGACTATTCGTTTTCTTTCTCACTCTCTATGAACTTTTTAATTACTATTTTTTTAGAAAATATTTTTTAAAGAATTATTTATTTAATTCCATTTGCTATTATTATTATTTTTTAATTTAACCAGAGAGAGAGAGAGAGAAAGGGAAAGTGAGAAAGCAGGCTGCTAGGTCTGGGACTCAAACTACAGTTGGCCACATGGGAATCCAGAACCTCAATCACCACGCCACCTGCTGGCCCCTCTACAAACTTTCTGAGAGAAAAGAATACCTTACTACCATCAGCTAACATAGGTGTTGGCAAACAGTAGCCCAAGACTTTAAAAACATGGTTCCAGAATGCCTGCTTCAGTATCCTTTTGAATGCCGGTTTTACAATAAACAGAATCTCTTTGTGAGACCAAAATACTGCCTCTTAAACAAGGTGCCCAGATGATTTTTTTTCCACAATAAAGACTGATAATTTTTAGTGTAGTCTCTTGACAAAGGTCTGTTGATTTATTGATATGGACATTTGTGCCTTGGAAACTAGATTTAGGTCAATGACTCATTCTTTATGGTCAGTAGCTTTCAGAGTGGAACAGACTCCTCAGATTACTTTTCTCAGGTATAGCCTAAATATAGTCTCCACTCTGTTCACTGAGAATACCAAAAACTGAGCCCTCAACCTCTGTAAATTTATAATATTTCTCCATATTCCATTCATCTATTTCCTGATACCTATGTGTTGGGGGGATACTTCAATTCTGATATAGAATGGAGGCATTGCACATGTGTGACATGGTGACTATGATGGAAGTGGTAAAGATGGGGTGGGAGGAGTCTTAAAGTAAAGTAGCATCTTGGTGACCCACGTATACATGTCCTAATCTGTAGAGGGGTCAGGATGATGTGTAAAGAAGTTTGCCTGATCTGTAAGAATTCGAGGATAGTTCTAAGGAATCAGGAGGGTTTAAAGAAAAGCCACTTTGTAAACGGTAAAAGTTGTGGGAAGGTTTTGACTGCATTTGAATGGAATTTACAAGGATGACTAGCATTGACAGAATGCCAATCAGAACTGCTGGGATTGAAAAATCTATTGTTTTAGCATTAAAAAGCATGAGAATATAAAGTGATGTGGACCCAGAGTTATACTGTCAACATTTCAGAGCTATTAGCTTATCAATGTAAAAATAAATCTATTCTCTTACATAACAATCCAGTAATTCCTAGTCAAACATCACTCCAAGGCTTTGGTCCTAAATCAAAGGAACTGACTCATTCTATCCTCAAAACTTCAATGTACAGTGGGTCAATTCCAACAAGTTAGCCATATGCGAAATGAACCAAGAGTTCTGGCATAGATACTGGGCAGTGTCAAGCTGACCTCACATGTGGTTACTATGGAGCTATGCCGCATACAATTCTTCCATAAAAGTCTTATTGTTTAAGGTCCAATTATATGTCAACCTGTCTTCAGAAGATAGACTGTAAGGTAAATACTTGAGCGATCACAACAATAAAGCACTTTCTGAAAGCCTATCTTCTTTAGTAGAGCTGGAATACAGCACTCAATCCCCATTGTCAAGAAGAAAATTTGACAGAATGGTTGAACTCTCAAGAGACTCAGAGTGCAAGATTTACATAGCTACAAATAATGTTATCAATAAAATCCCACCAATCTTCTATAATAAATATCAATTTATATGCCTTGAAATAAAGATCTCAATTTTATAAAATTTCATAAGACTGGACAGAGTACCTATGGTTTCCCCAGATAAATCAGTGTTGCGCATAATCACAAGGGACTAGAATTACTCTCTGTCTAGGAAGTTCCAGCCCCAGTTTCATATTCTCTATCAATAGAACCCATTTGAATATCTTATTTCTCACTCCTGTTCTCTTCTAGGCAATTTGTGCCAATGTACAATTCAAGTGTGTGACATCTACGTGCCCCAAGAGGCTGTCGAGCGATCTGAATATATTGCATACAGCATATACTATGGGTACCCAGATGTGATAAAGATTTTGCCAATTACTATTTCTAGGTTGAGGGAATGTTTTGGTGTTCTGGTGGACTTTTAGGCTGGCTTACAGCATTCCTACTGTGTTTTCTGTACAGATTTAATTATTCTAAGGGAAGATTCCAGGGGAATTACAAAGAGCATCTCTAAACTCTCCATATGTATCAGAAGGCCAAGGGACCCCCAAATTAATTTTATCTACAAGAATTCTTCAGAAAACAGTAGCCCTCACATTGAGAACTCCTTTTTCTCTCTACCATGATTCACAGCAATTTTGTCTTCACCAGTCTCTTTATAAATTCCAGAAGATGCAGGGGAGGCCTTAGGGTTTCCTATATTCCTTTATCTATATTACCTATGTCTACGAAGTATGACTGGCCAAACCTGATGAGCAGAGAGGCTCATTTAATGTCAGGGAACACTTGTATCCTTTGGCAGAATCCAGGTTGCCCTTATTGGAAAATCTTTTGTACTATGGAATTCTTTTGGAGAATTGTTTTCTCTTTGATTACAAATGCGTATAAACATATAGGTATTCTGGGGGTAGTTATCAAACTATCATGAAATAGAGTTATCCAAGTGTTATCAAAGGCACATCTGTTATCAAACTATCATTAAGTAGAGTTAAGTAAGACATTGAGGAAGGAAAAGAGAGGTAATGGAGAACTGAAGAGAAAAACTAAACTTCTAGGTTTATTTTAATCTAACACTTAATCTCTAGCCTTCTTTCTACCTAAATATTGTCATAATACTGACTCAAAATGAGTGTTACCTATTTCTCTTCTGCTCATTCCCAAACTTCAAATGCTAACACAAGTAAACTATTTTTGATATTGTTTTTTTTTTCTCTCTCTCTTTTTTCTTTAGATTTTGACCATAGGGTGCATGCAGTTGCTAGAGAGAGACAAAGACACCCTCCCCCCCCAACACACACACAGGGGGATGGCCATGCCATAATCCCCTTTCTTCTAGTCGCCTCCTAAGACTTTGGGTATGCACACACCCACACGCCCAGTGTCTGGGACTCAAGTTATGGTTGGCCATGAGGGAGTCCAGTGCCTTAACCACCATACCACCTACCTGGCCCCTCGAAGGTAACTATAAATTAAGAGACCAACAATGAGGGGAAAATACTGGAAAATTTATAGTCGGTTGTATTTATTTTTTGATAAAGAAACTTAGTAATGATTTTTTGGCAATGTACTTACTTGAATAACTTAATTTCATTTTGTTTTTTTTCTGATACTAAAGACACCATTAGAGGTAGCATATTATACATGTAAACTCCTTGTCTACTCCCTTTAATGTTAAGTGTGTAAAGCATATTGTTTTTTCAATTTTTGAGGCAGTTGATTAAAAAAAATATATGTATGTGTGTCTGTATGTATAAAACCTCAAGTAATTCTTTAGAAGACATTGTAAATGAACACTGTTATGCAAGTAGAACATAAAATAAAAGGGAAAGCAATCTCTAGGGAAAGGAAAGAAATAAAATAAAGAAAACAGAGCCCTGTTTCCATTTTTCTAAACCTTCAAGTGGACAGAATTATTTACACTAAACAAAGAGGGTAAGTTTACTTTAGATCATCATGTGCTTCGCTCATGCCCTAAAATCCGGAAGGGGGGAAAGCCCACCTTTGTCAGACTGAGAGAAAGAGAATTGGTTGTCAAGAGTTAGATACATTTTCCAACAGAATAAAAATCCAGCTACCAACTACATGTGGGTTCATTTTGGGTTCCTGGAACTGATAGCACATCAGCATGTCTTCCGAGAGTTGTGCATGGCATGTTATTACAGCTGTATATCATCAGAGAGAAGAAAAATAATTGGTTTTCCTTGGAGTATCTCTAAGTTGATGTCATATTCAATAACACTGTAGTTGAAAAATCTATATATGATGGATGAAGTTTGGACTATCTTCTGAATTTAATTCCTTCTGTGCCAGTCTCTGTAGGCCTTGGTGTACCTGTCATTTTGAGGTGAGAGTATGCAGTATTTAGAAAATTCAAACTTGAGCCACCTCTGCCAGATAACGAACTACAGGAACATAATTTGTTTCACACGTATGACAGCCTCATACTTCACTCTTAATCATGCCACAGAGGAGCCAGTCTAAACTTGGAACTCCATACTGGGGTTACTGCCAAGATGTAGCTTGAATCAATGCTGTGTATCACAGAATGGTGGCTTCTCTTTCCCT
>NW_006204120.1:1031640-1050270 GCF_000334495.1 Tupaia belangeri chinensis
TGAATTTGAGGGCTTTGGAGATAGCCTTAAACATACAGGTTTCTGGGACCAGCAGATGGCGTAATGGTTATGTTGCTGGACTCCCACATACTCGACTGCTGTTTGAGTACTGTACCTGGCAGCTTAACAGTCATGCCAGGCACGTGTGCTTGTGTGTATGTGTGTGCGCCAAATCCCAAGAGGAGAATGGAGGAGAAGGGATTGCAGCATGGCCTTCCTCCATGGGGGGGTTATTTCTTACTTTCTGTCTCTCTGGCAAGCACACATGCCCTAAAACAAAAATTCCTCTCTTAAAAAAAGGAAAAAAAATATATAGGTTTCTAGGTCAGGGCCCCAGGTACATTACCAATACATCCTCAGGGGAAACAAACAGTCCCCCTAAACCCCCCAAAACAAAAAAAAACAACTCTTCCTTGTGAGACTAAGTACTACCTTCTGGAACTACCAGTGATGACTTTCAAAAGAACTTTGCGTCTGGTCCAAAGAGAGAGCTAACCTAAATGTATTACGTCATTGGGAAAGTCATGACACATTTTTGCATAGAAAGATACATTATTACTTGCCTAGCAACCTAATATTTTATGGGACAATGGAATGTTTTTATGGGAACAACAATTTCCTTCCTTTTCTTTTAATAATAGTTTCTTTCTTTCATGAGAGAGACATTTAGGCAGAGGAGAGAGAGAAAGGGAGACAGGCACCCTCATCAGGCTCTCACGCAATCCTCTCCTCCCAGCCTTCCCAAGTCACTCAAGATCATGGGCAAACACATACCTGGCATGTACAGGGTGACCAGGAAACTAACCCTAATCTTCTGTAACCCTCTAGCACTGCAGAGGGGTGTGCTACTGTGGCACCAGTACGATTGGCTGATTTCCTTTCTTCTCTCCTTCCTTAATGGCCAGCTCCTTTTGTTCATCTTGGATAAATGGATCCAAATAGGGACAGGGAAGCCTGGATTAGTCTGTCCTGGGCTAGCCTAACACTACGTCTGGAGGTCCCTATTTCATCAGCATTACAGGTCTGGCTTTGGGACTAACATAAGGATATAATCTCTGTTAAAGAGCTCAGAGATTACTCTCAGGGTTCAAAGCTACTCCTGAACCTGAACCTGAGGATCTGGCTTGGTCTGAAACTTTGTAACTAGAACCAACCTGGCTTCCAGCTGAAAGTGACATGTCCAAACTTTAAAATTCAGATTTGTGATGTGTAGAATGCAACCTAATCTTGTTCTTCAACTCAGTTTCATATCTGACAACGAATTAATATATAGGGTCACAGAACAGCAAACCCCCCATTAATTTACATGCCACCAACTTGAAATGTATGTAATTCAATCTTCGCAAAATTAATCTCGCCTGACCAAAAGTGAAGCTATTTAAATTGTTAACAAGTTGTAGGTGAATTACTAAAATATTATTTAAGCTAATTACCTAGAAATTATTTAAGGGAATGGTGAAGAAAACAGAATTTTCTTACCTATTAGCAGAGCTTCTTTCTCTGATTTTAAGCCTTGGCTTCTTTTCTCAATATTGTTCTCTCGATCTTGGTTGACCAAGGCAACTGTCAACACGTTGATTTCCTGGAAAGTTAAAAATCAAAAACCATACATTGTTTATATAGCTTCTATGTGTCTTAAACAAACAAACAAACAAACAACAAAAAAGCAAAAATGCCAGATCTCTAAAATGCTATAAAAGAAGCTATCACTTTCATTTATTGCTGAGGGTCAAATCTTATATATAATTGATCTATTGATGCAACAGTAGAATAATTTTAAAATGTAGAATAGTTTTAAAATGTAGGCTATTAACTATTGATCTCAGCAAGCGAAGTAACTGCACAAGTGGTAAATTTGGCACAGATTATCTTAGATTTTTGTTCATGTTTTGATTAAATTCTCTTTGCTAAAATTGCTTGACTCTAGCTACTTTAACATACTTTATTTCAAATATGAAAACTTTTCTGGGAAAGCATACAACAGACTGATTTATAATATTATGCTAAAAATTTGTATGCATATGTAGGAAATAGGGCCTATTGAGAAAAAGAGATAGAGTTGTTGTTAGAAGTGTTTGAGTTGAATAGGTATAGATGCTCACTCACAACTGCAAAAGGTAGATAAAGCAAAGGTTGGTAAATTCTTCACTTTGGAAGTTAAAAATGAAGAATTGTACAAGCCAATAACACATGAAACACTGAGGCTAGACTATTTTTAGTCTCTTATATGGTCCTTTTAAATTTAAAAGCAGAGATAAAGCTTTAACTCATAAACTCCCAGACTTGATAATAGACTAAAAATGGAGAAAAGTTCAATGGAAAGTTAGATTGCATGATCTGCGTACATGAGATAGTAGAAACATCAGGTATGTTGAATCTTGTTGGAGAGACGTTGTTTATTGATAGATAGCTCTCAAAGAAGGACTAGATATTGAGCAAGGATACTATTAGAATGCTATTTATATTAGAAGATGGGGAATTGACAGGAATGACAAAAGACAGGTAGAGAGAGCCATATAGACAAATAACTTAGAAAGTCTGGAAAAATGGTTGAGCAGGTGTTATCAGAAGTAGAACTTATAGGATAGATATCTAGCTAGTTAACATAAATTAGCAAAACAGGCCTGATAAAAGAATATAGAAATAGTTGGGAAAATGTTAAGCACACAGAACACAAAACTCCACCTTAGGCATTCAAATAAAAAATGAAGAACTGTACAAATAAAAAAAAATTAACTTGTTGCATGCAATCCAATAGATCTCTGATCACAGTTTCGCTTGTGAGTTTCTACTTTGTAAATCAGGAGTAAGTAGAAATTCCCAGGAAACAAGGCTCTCTACTGAGACATTGTGGTTGGTAATAGTGAGTAGTTGGGTGATTTTTAAAAAATTATTTTATTTAACTTTATTTACCTATTTATTTTAATTTGATGAGAGAGACAGAGTGAGTGAGAGAGAGAGAGAGAGAGAGAGAGAGGGAGGGGGGGAGAGAGAGAAGGAAAGTGAGAAAGCAAGCCACCAGGTCTGCAGAGGACTCGAACCACAGTCAGCCTCGTGGGAGTCCAGCACCCTTAACCACCATGCCACCTGTCAGCCCCTTGTTCTTTCTTTTTTTTGAGTTTTTTTTTTTTTTTTCGCTATAGGGCATGTGCGCTCGCCAGACAGAGAGAGACAGAGAGACAGAAAGCGAGAAATCACCCCCCAGGGAGGATAGTCACGCCGCAATCCCTTCTCCTCCATTCTCCTCTCAGGATCTTGGGCATGCACACACACGTGCCTGGCGTGAGTTTTAAGCCACTGGGTCTGGGCCTTGAACCGCGGTCGACTATGTGGGAGTCCAGCGACATAGCCATTACGCTAACTGCTGGTTCCCTTGGCCCCTTGTTCTTAAGGTCAGACTTTCCTGCTAAAGACTTAATGGTCAAGATGGAGCAGAGAAGTGAGAAAAGGTAAGGGAAGGAGTTTTGGGAATCACAGTGATGCATGATAAATCAAAGGGAAGACTTTGGTTGACTTGATGGTATCAACTGTGAGACAAGGCTGATGATAGAAATACTCCATTAGTAAAAGTATCAACTGTGACTCAAGGCTGATGATAGAAATACTCCATTAGTAACAGGAATCAGAATGGGTTTAGGAAATGGTCTCAGGTAAGTCTGGAGCAGGCCACACGTAAGAGAGAAAAGGTACTCTTGTTCTTCAAAAGATATCTTGGGGGCCAGCATTGATGGAAACATAATGATGAACTTTAGAATAGAACAAATCTAAAAGTTTACATAGGATTACAATATTTCATAATAAAGAGTTACAGGGAAGGGAATAAGAATTCCTCTTAAAATTACTTATGGTGTTTACTGATGAGGCTATCTCAATTAGAGCAGAGAAGGATGGTGTGTGCACTTCATCTGTCTGGGTTGGTGGGGTCAAGGAGCCTGCTGAGTTCTGTTAGTGGTTTGCTGTAATGACAATTAAATCCCACAGGTACATTGCACTGGGCTTCTACATCTGGGAGAGTAAGATTGCTGAGCAGAGTGCAGGCTGAGGCTCTGTAAAAGTCTCCCAAGAGAGGTTTAGGAAGACAGAGGATGGAAGAACATTAACTAGGATGATGATTGCATCATTAAAAAAATACAAATAATGAACCCCAGAGCTAAGTGGAAATAATATCTCCAAGAGAGGGTGATCTGTTCACAGCCTGGATGATAATTGGGGCCAAATGAAATTACTCAGCAGAGTTTAGTAGATAATAAGCCCACATTAATTGTAAAGACTGAGTGGTGTCCTGGGGCCATCACACAGTTGAGAATCCAGGTTTAATGAGGGGACTGGACTATAGAGAGAGCAGGCAGCGTGTCAGGAACCAGGAGGAAATAACACGGACAGAATAGACTGAGACCACCCAAGAGCTAGTAGGCACCTGCTCCCATGCGGAAAGCTGGAGTCATAATGAAAGGGGGCCTTTGAGCAGGGACCCAACAAATCCACGGAACTTACAATGTCTATAAGGAGCAAAATATGGCCTACCCACGACTCCTGCATTGATGATGATTTAGGGTTGAGCAAACTAGGATAGAAAGATAAGAGTCCTAGAATCGCCATTCTGTGGACTTATTTGTTTAAACTGGGTACGGTCGTCTGTGTTGTACTGACCACAAATAATGTGCTCTTACATGGCCATCAACCATGCCTGCTCATGGACATGCTCCTCTCCATGGCTCCCATAATAGTCCAGCATGCCAAGGACACTAGGGTGGTAGATGCTCCAGCCTCTGGGCACTTCTCTAAGTTCTGCCCATGATGGAGATCAAGTTCATTGTTTTTTGACTTCTTCAGAAGTCCTGTACCAGGACTGAGTGAAGCTGATTAAAAGAGCTCCAAGGAGTACTTGTTTCTTATGATATGTGAGCCTCAGAAATATCCAAAAGGAAAAATATCTTCCCCATTATACTTGAAAGGGTGTCCAAACATATTAGCTAGAGACTTGAGCCAATATCATTAGTGAAGTGGACCAATTTATGACCACTGAAAAGAGTTACTGCTGACTAAGTGCTCCAGAGCCTAAGCCTGTCTTGGGCCTAATATGAGCTCAGACATTTGCTGACAAAGTCAAGAGTTAATGAGATGGGTGAATGATTGAATCATACATTTTCTGCGAAAGATAAACAGCTAAAGTTAATATGGATTTCTGTTCAGGCTGGAAGACAGGATAGTCATTTCAGATATTTACTTTATGTCCTGGGCTTTAACCTTTTCCAAGTATAATAAAAGGAGCATTTTTAAAGGTTTTGGTCATAGGATGTGTGTGCTCACTGAAGAGAGGCAGAGAGAGACAGAGAGATGGAAAGTGAGAAATCACCCCTGAGGAGGGATCGCCACACTGCCAAAAGGAGGATTTTATTTTACTGACTAACAATTTCCTTAGAAAAATAATGTTAATGTGTGCTTATGATAATGTTCAATTGAGGGACCAGCAGTTGGTGTAATGGCAATGTCGCTGGACTCCCATGTAGTCAACTGCAGTAGAGTAAACTCACGCTGGGTGCCTGTGCGTGCGTGCCCAAGATCCTGAGAGGAAAATGGAGGAGAAGGGATTGTGGCATGGCCATCCCCCTGGGGGGTGATTTCTCGCTTTCTGTCTCTCTCTTTCTTTCTGACGAGTGCACGTGCCATGTAGCAAAAACCTCTCAAAAAAAAAATAAAAAAAAGGAAAGAAAGAAAGAAAGAAAGAAAGAAAGAAAGAAAGAAAGAAAGAAAGAAAGAAAGAAAGAAAAGTAGGTCAGTGGATGAAGCTGGAAGACTAGGTATATCATAATAAAGAATTTCGGTTGTCTCTGGAAGGCTTAGCTAGTGAAGAATTTTCAGTAGAGGAGGTAAATGAACAACTCTGCCCTTCAGAACATTGTTTTGGAGTCAACTAAAATTGAAGTAAGGGATACCACGCTGGAACCTAACACAATTACTATTTGATAATGAGACTCAATACCAAATCAATTAGGTGCAGACTGCAGAATGGGAGAAAGATTTAAGATGTGGAACTTAAAAGAAAAAAAATTAGTGACCTAGTGAAGAGGAAAATGCTGAGAATGAGTACTCAGTCACCTTGATGAATAAGAACACAGAGAAAGAAACAAGTATGAGAGAAAATAACGTGTTCAGTTTCGGAAATGTTGAATTTAAGGTTTCTATGGCATTTTGTCAAGGTAACTGGAAGGAAGGAAGATATACAATTTTTTAAACTTAGAAGAAAGGTTCTGGCATTTCTCAGGTTTGTGTTTGTAACAAGTCATTTTAGAGTCTGCTTTGGTACAAACAGCAGGCTTGCTTATGCTTGATACAAAAGAGGTGGATCCCCCGCCTTCAGTGTACCTCTCCTGTAACACAACCCAGTGCATGTACAAGCGTCTCTCTAGGCCCTCTAACGGGAGAGACACAGCTTGCAAGATTTGTGAGGATAAATCTAATGAAGCCAGGATGGCTGGAAGAAAACAATGAAACCTCAAGTGGATGCTTACCAAAACCTCTCTGAGAATATCTCATAGTAAGGACAAACTGGTCATAGTATGAAACACCAAGAGAGAACATTCTTTGTTTTTCTTTTTGCCATAGAATGCATGCACTCACCAGAGAGAGACAGTGAAAGAGAATGTGAGAAATCACTCCTGAGGGGGAATGGCCACACCGCAATCCCTTCTCCTCCATTCTCCTCCCAGGATCTTGGGCATGCACGCACATGCACCTGGTGTAATTTTCACGACACTGGGTCCAGGACTCAAGCCACAGTTGGCCATGAGGGAATCTAGCACCTTAACCACTATGCCACCTACTAGCTCTGAGAGAACAGTCTTAAATATATCAGGAAACATAACAGTTTATGCTTCATCTCAAATTCTAAGAAAAACTCTTAAAGCAAGACATAGGCATGAGCCAGCTTTTTTTGTTTTCAAAAGGCTATAATACAAAGACCAAAAACCAAGTCAATTTAATAATTTCTACCTAGGATGTTCCAACTTATCTGCTTAGTAATTGGGGTACATATTTTACTGGGGCACTGAATCTCAAAATATGCATTTGCCCCTTTCTTAAAAACTTCACTGTCCTGGGACCAGCAGTTAGCATAATGGCTGTGTCCCTGAGCTCCCATATAGTTGACCACGGTTCAAGCTCCAGACCTGGTGGCTTAAATTCACGCCGGGTGCGTGTGCGGGTGTGCCCAAGATCCCAAGAGGAGAATGGAGGATAAGGGATTCTGGCGTGGCCATCCCCCCTGAGGGATGATTTCTCGCTTTCTGTCTCTCTTCCTCTCTCTGTCTTTCTGGCGAGCGCATGTGACCCATACAAAAACCTCTACCCCCCAAAAAACAAAAAAACAAACAAAAACTTCAAAAAAAAATCTTTACTATCCTTATTACTCCCTGTAATCCAAGTCTCTGGAAAATGAGAAGGATAGGAACATGTTATCATTAGAAACATAACATTTGGAGGACTCTCTATCCTTTTATCACATTAAAAATCTTTTACCCTTGGGGGACCAGCAGGTGGCATGGTAGTTAAAATACTGGATTCCCACATGGCTGACTGTGTTTGAGTCCTGGACCTGGCAGGTTGCTTTCTCACTTTCTCTTTCTCTCTCTGATTAGTACACATACCTGTTAGCAAATTTAAATAAATAGATAGACAGATAGTTAGATAATCTTTTACCCTGATAGATGCAATATATCCTGAAGAATGATATGTCTACTAGATGTCTTGGGAAAGGTGTTTCAGATGCCCAGAAATGACAAAGTAGACATGGAAGTAGGTACATGTGGCTGGAGTAAGAGGTTACTAAGGACACATTGTTAACAGTGTACAAAGTCTAGGAAATGTGAGCTGGGATCAAGAGTTTCCTCCCAGTGAGATCTACTGGATTATGAACTAGTCTTTAAAGGGAAGTACCCAGAACACCATTCGCTTGACATAGTAAGTAACACACCAATTAGAGTACATACAACCGATGAGAATTCTGGCACTTGACAGAATAGACAAGGTTACCTAATAAATTTTTTCTTGGTCCACCTCTTAACTCTAATACATAGAAGGAGTCATTAAGGGGCTGAACAGAAGGTTGTCAATAACTGGAAACTAGATATCATGACTTTTAAAAAGGCTTTCTAAACAGTTAGCTACTTGAAGGTAGAAATTTCCCCTCTAAGAGTTCTTATTCATTACTTTGAGAAATGATCAAAGTTAATTTGTCATTTGGAAAAGCTTTTTCTTTTCTTTTCTTTTTATTTTTTTGTGTTTCTTTTTGCTATAGGGTGCATACGCTCACCAGAAAGACAGAGAGAGACAGAGAGACAGAAAGCGAGAAATCGTCCCCCAGGGGGATGGCCATGCTGCAATCCCTTCTCCTCCATTCTCCTCTCGGGATCTTGGGCACGCACACACACGTGCCCGGCGAGAGTTTAAGTCACCAGGTTCGGGTCTCGAACAGCGGTCGACTACATGGGAGTCCAGCGACATAGCCATTACGCTAACTGCTAGTCCCTGGAAAAGCTTTTTCACTCCTTCACTGAGCTAGAATTGTGCTGTGCTGGTATTTTTGTTGTTGTTGTTGTTATTTTTTGTTGTTCCTTTCTGCCTGCTCACGCGGGTAAGGACCAAGAATATGACTTTCCTAGTTCATAAAAATCCTTTTGTGATTCCCTTTATCTTGTTATTCCGGTGGTCTTCTTACTTTTTTAAAAATGGTTTTCTTTCTATTGCAGTTCTTTCTATCACAAAAGTGTCCACCTGTTTTGCTTGCCAACTCACTACCTCAGCTTTTACATCAATCACCTTCATGGACCTACCCGGAAAGATTTTCACTGGCCTCCTTTGTCGCATAGTCATTTTCTAACTCCTCTTATTGTGTGGATGTTGGTACAATTGACGTGTGTTCACCTTAAACTCTCTTTCTCCATTATACTCTAACTTTGGACCATGACAAAGTTTGGTCCTCAGATTTTCATCTCTATTCTTTTTCATAAGTATTCTTTCATTTGCAGAACCTGCAAATGGCATGATGGTTACATTGCTATACTCTCACACGGCTGACTGTGGTTTGAGTCCTGGACCTGGCAGCTTGAAATTCATGCTGGGCACATGTATGTGCATGCCAAAAATCCTGAGAGGAGAATGGAGCAGAAGAAATTGCGGTGTGGCCATCTCCCCAGGGAGTGATTTCTCACTTTCTGTCAAACGTACATGCCCTATAGAAAAAAATCTCTCTTAAAAAAAAAAGGAATTATTTCTTTCTCATGGTTTAACTTTGATCAAACAGAACTCTTTAAGCTTCTATTCCTTGTTATCAACTGACCAGTAGGCTTATCTGTTTAAATTTACCACCGATCAATTCAAAATGAGAGGTGACCATGAGGCAATGGAAGAGATACCTCATACCTGAGTTTTAGTCTTGGCTCTCTCACTAGCAACCGGCTGAGTTGGACAGATGACCCAACATTTTCAAGCCTCAGATCAGTTGCCTAAAAGTGACGGTGGGGTCAACCATATTTGAACGGTCAACCATATTTGAAGGGTTCTCCATGGAACCTCATCAGCTTTGTAGACATGACATGGAAGGTCCAACAGACAGTTCTCTGGAATTCGTATTCCTTTACTACTCTCTTCTGTTTTAAAATATAGGGCTTGCACATAAGGCTTCATTTAAGTAAAAGTCCTCATACCAAAATAAATAAGTCTGAACCCACATTCTATCTGATGTAGCTCTTCTAAAATTCTATAATTTTGTCTAAAACCCAATTCATCTCACATCAAATTGCATCTTCTCCTAAGTTTTCTGTTTTTTTTTTTGCATTTTATTCTTATTTTATTGAGATTCTCAGCAGCTGCCATTTAGTTTGTATAGCAAACTTTTTAAAAAGTAACTTTTTTCCCCATTTTTGATGTTTTTATGAAAATTATTTTAATGTTAAAGCCCAGGTCCTCCCCCAAAGTTTTACTAACTATCATATAATGTTTATCTAGGAAAACAAAACAAAAGCAAAAACAGCTTTTCAACAGTGAACCGGAATAAGGGTCCAAAATCCAGAGACAGAAGGCAAGAAATCACCCCCACCCCCATGAGGGATGGCCATGCCGCAATCTCTTCTCTTTCATTCTCTTCTCAGAATTTTGGGGACACATGCACATACACCCGGCTCCCGGTGTGAGTTTTAAGCCACCAGGTCTGGAACTCGAACCATAGTCGACTACGTGGGAGTCCAGCAAAATAACCATTATACTATATGCTGGTCCCAGTTTTCTGCTTTTATTAGGAACATCATCACCATTATTTTTCTACTTGCAGGGGCCTGAAACTTTCATTTTGTTTTGTTCTTCCATATTCCCAAAGGACTTTTAATACCTTTTGAGATCCAAAGTCTATCAGTTTTCTGTGAAACATCTCTTGGGCTGCTTTCCCATTTCCACTACTTGTATTTTATATCTGTTCTCTTTGTTTCATACTTTGACCCCTATGAGAACCTGTTGCTTTGTCTCTGTCTCTGGGTTTTGTCCTTTTCCAGTCTACTTCATATATGGAGTCACTGGGAAAGTCATGATGCATTTTTGCATAGAAAAACAGAGAAAAAAAATACAATGACTGTTTTGACAACCCAATAATATCACTAAATGAATTTTCTAAAGTGCAACTTTCATTAGTCTTCAAATGAAAACTTTAGATGCTTTCAAACAGCCCATTGGGGGGAGGGGGTGGGGATCAGATGTCCCTGCCTGGAATGTTTGGTTCAATCCTCTCAAAATAGCCTATCCCTTTCTCTGTTACGTCCAGATACATTCTTAGAAAGCTCTCCATTCTCTTTTCCTTGCCACCGTCTACTTGTATTTTCACAAGCAGCACAAGTCCCTTATCTCTCCAAAGCATCTGTTCCAGATCACGTTCAACCTCCTCATCTAGACACATTTCCTATGCTATTTACATGGCCATTGATTACTTATCCATTTGAGTAGAACTGACTTTTCCCCACATTTGCTTGATATAACCATTGACTCCTTTAGAGAAATTACTGTATCTCAGAAATGGAGGTAGCATGGCCAAGTGGGACTTGTGTTCTAATTCTGCCACCATTATTTCATTATTTACAGATCATCAATAGATAGCTTTAGGCAAAGCATCTTTTTTTTTAATCTTATCTATCTTATATGAAAGATGGATAATACACTATGGCTATCCCCCAGGGTTGCCATGAGGGCAAATCTCTTAAGTGAGATCATGTTTTTGAAAACTGTACACACCTAGGAATACATTGAGGCATTTTTTTGAGTGATTTTATTTGTTATTATTATTGATTATACATTTAATCACTATATGTCATTTAGCTTGTAAAGAGAATTTACCCAACATGAAATACACCTCAGACCAGTCAGTTGAGAATACTATACACATCATACACATCATCAACAGGTAATAAACCATTTCTGTGTCCCACAAGTGTCTTACCTCTCTATTTTTTTACCCAAATTTCCTTCCCTACCCTCTTCCACTCTCCTATGCTCTTCTTCTTTGTCTCCAATGTCCATAACAATTTTCAATGCTTTTATGTCCTCCAGTCCTTCAGTCTCTACCATAGAGTGCAGACAGTTGGTATATGTTAATTGGAGACATACAATGTCTCCCTTTCATGGTCTGGCTTGCTTCACTCAGCAATAAATGTTTCATATTCATCCACTTCCTACCAAATGCTAGGGTCTTGTTGTTCTTTATGGCATCATTATCACCATCATTATTCACAGGACTGACCGAATACAGTAAAAGTGCTTAGCACATGGGGTACTAAACCTGTGTATGAATTCTGTATAAGATCTTGACTGCAAAGACATATAAACAGACATACAACAAAAATAACTGTGTTTGTGTTCAGAGTGAATATTTTCTATTTAAAATTTTTTTCTATTTGCAGTATTATTATACTATTATTCATCTAACTAAAGTAGAAATAAAATGAAATCCATGACATTGATTTTTATGTCATTTTGAAGAGCCATATGTAAACACAGTCAGTTGCTGAATGCTTTAGTAAATAAAACACTGAGTTGGCAAACCACCCAAACACACATATACCCTACCAAGAGACCACCACCATGTGATATCACCCATGGTCCTGCAAGAGCAGGTGGCCTGCACAGTTGCTTGTGCAAAGTGAGTGGGGCAACTGACAAGATCTACCTGGTAAAGATTCACCCTGTCACCTCCCACTCTGTCAACACCACACCATAAGGCTCACATTCCCTCAGTCGTCCTTGTTTTGCTACCTGATTGTAACATCACACTTCGTAACATGAGGGGCTCTGTGGACATGGCCAACATGCCAGTCAGCTACTTTCTTATCCTTTACTCTCATTTTTGTCAGGTACAAAGAAGAATCCATCAAGTGATATGCCAGTTTCCAATAACGGTCAAGCCCTTTACCTTACAATTACAACTATGGTTGGGGGACAAAGAGTAAAGGAGAAATCCCTCATACTTTCCTTTATAAACCTGTGACTCACATATAGCAGGCGGATGCCCAGTGGCTGAAAAGTAAAGGAAAAACCCAAAAGCCATGGCCTGAAATGGTGGAAAAAAAATGCATTTGGACACAAAAAACTGGTTCTAATTGCCACTGACTTGCAATGCACCCTTATTTCATTTTATCTTTTTGTAAAAAGAGGAATTGGAAGCAGATAATCTCTAATGTCTTCCTAATCCAAAATGTGCCCTCTTCTCTGACTTGGAACTTCCAATCAGAGTAAGGCAGACAAGGGCCAGTGGATTGTATAGTGGTTATGTTGTTGGACTCCCATATGGCTGACTGTGGTTCAAGTTCCAGACCTGGTGGCTTGAAACTCATGCTGGGCACAAGTACATGCATCCCCAAGATCCCAAGAGGAGAATGAAGGAGAAGGGATTCTGGCATGGCCATCCCCCCAGGTGGTAATTTCTCACTTTCCTTCTCTGTCTCTCTCTCCTGGAGTGTGCATGTGCCCTAATGCAAAAACATTAAAAAAAAAAAAAAAAAGGAAAAGAAAAGAGAACAAAAGAGTAAGGCGGCCAGTTTGCTAGAGATAACATGTACTCATCCAATAAGAATTAGGAAAGAGGAAACAGAGCAATAAAAACAGTACAAAATCAAATGGATTTTTGAAAAAAGGATTGAAGAAAACAGTGACTATGCTTTAGAATATTTTACAGTTTGAGGGACAGTAAGAATGGATCCATCCCCTAGAGTAAGGACTATCCCAGGACTTCTCTGTGGGTAAGAAATCCCCAGCCCTCAGCTGCTGAAACTTGGCACTGTCAGTCCCGAAAGTCTTGGGCTCTCAGCCCCCTGTGTCTTTCTCCAGCAGCCTTTGAGTTCAGGGTCTGCATGAGGGCCAAGCAGACTTCAGCATCAGAGAGACAGCTTGAAGTCAAACGTGTGAGGATCCTGCCCTCAGCCAAGATGTGGCAATCTATCACAATGCAACCACATTTTACATTCTGAGACGTTCCACCTCATTGGGGCTCAACTGCCAGACCCAGAGCTCATGCATTATGTTCTGAAACAGTCCAAAATCTCTGTGTTCTAAGATTTCCAATAGCAAAGATTAAAATAGGCAAGGACTGGGTTATAAGTTGTGAAAAGACCTTTTAAAGAAAGACATGAAAACTCAGTGTGATTTAAGAGCTGGAGATACTCTGATACAGCGTTTTTAAAGATCATTTTTGAACAATTAACATGGTGCTCACCATGTGCAAGTAATGTTAAGAGCACTTTACTAATATGAACTTACTTAATACTCATAACCATCTGAGAAATCAGGTTATTATAGTCCTGTTTTACAGATAAGGAAAAGAAGCCTAGGGAGGCTAATGACTTCCTTAAGGTCTCATAATTAGTAAAAAACAGACCTGGGATTCGAACCAATTCACTCCAGAGCCTTAATCACCACTCTAGGTTGCCTGTGGCATAACTGTTTTGTGCCTGCAGAGAATTGGGACTGAATATCACTCTGAGGGCTACCCACAGTTCCAGCTCACTGTGGAACCAACAGAGCCTTGGAGAAGTCCCTGTTAGCAGTGGTTAATGAAAACAAAGGGGGACAAAGCCGGAAGCTACCCAAGGGTCTGGCTGAGGAGCAGCCTCAGGCAGAGATGGGCCTTGGCTCTCTGCTGTTGTTTGGTGAGAGTGGACTTTCTTTGGACCAGGGTGACTTACTGCAGTCACAGTCTGTGCAATAGGGACAGATTTCAAAAATGAAGTGCTGGGACCAATGAAGAAGAGGTGGCACTCATGCTCTCCTGCTCTGGGAGATGAGGGTAAGAGAAGGTCAAGGTCAAAGCAACTCCCCACATGAAGGACTGGCTACGCAGGGGAAGAGACTCGGGCAGGGAGACCCATGGTGCAGCTCTAACCACACCCACATATGTGGTGATAAGTTGGAACCACTGGGATGGTGGGAGAAAAGAGAGAAAAGAGATGCAGAGGCCATTCTGAAGAAGAACACCCAGTATCTATGTGCAAAGCAGAGGAAAGAGGGGTGGGTTAAAAAAACGTAAAGAAGTTGTGTACAGACTAGAAGAGTAATGCTACCAGACTCAGATCATGAAGGATTTAATGTTTTAGAAATTCTAAATTTGAGGTCTTAGAAAGGCAGCTAGAAATACAGAGATGAGTGTTTGGGCTCAGATCCTGTTGCTTTCTCCTGCCTGGTCCCCAGTGCACCCTGTGGTCCTAGCAGAGGTAATAACTAACAGTGCTCCTTTCACGCTCAAACACTTCCTCATTGGGGCCTCAGGGGGTCGCTTTCTCTATAATTACTTCTCCATGCAGCAGCAATGTCCTCAGTTTATAGCACATACCCCGTGTACAGCTGCAACCAATATTCTTTTAAAGAATAAATAGTAGATCCTTGGTAACGCTTGTTAGATTATGGCATCCTGTTACTTCACGCACAAAAAGGATAAACTTCTTGGGTGAAACTGATGATCCTAAGGGTTTGGTCAGTACCCTTGGCCCGGAGTGATTATCTATTTTTTTTTTAAAGAGAGAGAGGATTTTTGCCATAGGGCATGTGTGTTCGCCAGAAAGACAGAGACAGAGGCAGAAAGTGAGAAATCACCCCCCAGGGGAATGGCCACACTGCAATCCCTTCTCCTCTTGGGATCTTGGGCACACACGTACATGTGCCCAGTATGAGTTTTAAGCCACTGGGTCCGGGACTCAAACCATGGTCATCTGTGTGAGAGTCCAGCAAAGTAACCATTATGCCACCTGCTGGTCCCTGAGGTGATTTATGAGAAGTCTCTGAGGAATATATTTTGTGGAGAGTGAAAAAAAAAAAGTTCCAATCACATTGGGTATTTTATATCCTTTTAGTTTTTAAATGCATTTGTGGTAGCATCATTTAAAGTAACAAGATTTTTTTACTTTTTTAGATTGAAAGAGATCAATAAGTTAATTTTTAGTTTGTATCTATTAAAGCTTTACTATTGTAATTTAAATAATAACTTTGTTTTGGAAACCAAAGTATAAGCTTATAACCTTTTCCTTTTCCTTTCCAAAATATAGGAACTTTGTTTAGTTTGTTTTAGCTCTTAGTAATAACCTTTATTGTTTTTATCCATCACAAATAGAGAATCACTGCAGAAAATTTACAAAATACAGATAAAGAAAAAAATAAAAATAAGCTGAAATTCTACTACCCAGCTATAAATACTATTACCATTCAAAAATATATTTATCTTTAATCTTTCCTATATAATCCTTCTCTCATATGCACATATATGTATATTTATTTACATGTACATTATTGTTATTTAGTTATTTGGAAAGTAGAATTTTCCTACTTATATTTATCTCAATAATAGACTATCCTACAAAGAGAGCAAAGACTGATAAAAAAGAGTAATTTCAATTTCTTCAACTTCCTAATGTTTCTCATTAAATACTAAGAGTTTTACTGCTGGATGGACCATAGCTTAATTATGGTTATCACAGTTCATACCATTCTCACCCTGTGCTCTCAAGCTGGAAATCAAATGACTTGGCATAGTTTTGTGACAGTCATATTAAATAAAAAATACAAAACTGAGAAAAAAGGGTCAGTTGCTGATAGTATGGTGACTAAGGCATCTGGATCCAACATGGACAATTGCATGATTACAGTTCTAGACTCAGTAGCTTGGAGACACACATCGGGCATGTGTGTGTACATGCCCAAAATCCTGAAAGGAGGGAGAAGTAGAGAAGGGATTACAGCATGACCGTATTCCCCATAGGGAGCGCTTTCTCACTTTCTCTCTCACTCTTTCTCTCCCTCTCCTCTTTCTCACTTTCTCTCTCCAGCTAGTACATGTGCCCTCTGGCAAAATTTTCTTGTAAAAAATGAGAAAAAGAAATTCTTTACATTCCAGTAACTTCATTCATTATTTTAATCATAAGCTGTAGTATTTTCTTTTTACTATATGCCATTATAGATGTTACCAAATGAAAAAATACACTTGAGGGACCAGCAGTTAGTGTAATGGCTATGTCGCTGGACTCCCATGTAGTCGACCGCAGTTCGAGTCCTGGACCCAGTGGCTTAAACTCATGCTGGGCACGTGTGTGTGCGTGCCCAAGATCTCAAGAGGAGAATGGAGGAGAAGAGATTGCGGCATGGCCATCCCCCCTGGGGGGTGATTTCTCGCTTTCTGTCTCTCTGTCTTTCTGGCAAGCGCACGTGCCCTATAGCAAAAACCTCTCTAAAAGATAAAAAAAAAAAAAAAAAAAAACAACACTTGATCCAAAATACACTCCGCTATGTGTTTTTTACACACACACACACGTATATATATGTACATACATGTGTATAATGTATGTGTGTGTGTGTGTGTGTGTGTGTGTGTGTGTGTGTGGAACCTACACTGCTCTATCTATCCAAGCCTGTAGACTTCGGAGTCTTGGAAAGTACTGACAAGAAAAATCTCCTCAACCAATAAAAATGGAGCAGCAAACAGAAGAAACTAAAGTAAAACGCTTTTTAAAAAATATATGTATGTGCATCCAAAATTAGTCGGTTTGATTTATCTTGTATGATGCTGACTCTATTGCTGGTAGAGATTAATTGTATTATGGTGCTCTTGGCATGTTATTTTCTCAGTTCATTTCTCAGTATGACATTTCTTATTTTTCTCCGCTACAAAGCACCTGCTATCATAATTTTCACCTGCTGAGTTTACGTTACTAATGATAATATTAAAATTTAGATTTTTTTGACCTTTACAGTAGTAAATTAGGTCATGAGAATAGATGGGATGCAACCTGATATGTAGGAAAAAGAGACATTTGATTATTATTAAAGTAAAATCAAATTTCACAAGGTTTGCGGGCATAATGTGAGATCTTAGTAAACATTAAATAGCCCTTTCCCCAGTACACCAAAATCAAATGATCTCTCCTCACTGCATTTTTGCATATGCCGTACATGCAAAAAAAATCCCAAGAACTAACTGCTCTGGATTGCTGTTGCATAGTGCATGAGGGTTATAGAATTTGGGGTCCTCTGAATAAAAAACAAGTAACACGGGACCAGCAGTTAGCGTAATGGTTATGTCGTTGGACTCCCATGTAGTCGACTGCAGTTCTAGTCCCGGACCGGTGGCTTAAACTCATGCTGGGCGTGTGTGCGTGCGTGCCCAAGAGCCGAGAGGAGAAAGGAGGAGAAGGGATTGCGGTGTGGCCATCCCCCCTGGGGGGTGATTTCTTGCTTTCTTTCTCTCTGTCTTTCTGGCGAGTGCATGCTCCCTATAGTGAAAACCTCACCAAACAAACAAACAAACCAAGTAACACAAATAATGGCAATGATAACAATGCTAATAACCCTTATTGAATGCTTGGTAGAGGACAGACACTGGTACTATTATCATTTCTGATACGGATGAAAAAAAGTTGAGGCACAAATAAGGTGTATCAGTTTTTAAAAGCAATTGTGGTAGCATCATTTAAAGTAACAAGATTTCCTTACTCTCATAGATTGAAAGAGGTCAAGAAGTTAATTTCTAGTTTTACTCTTAAAGCTTCCTTAAATTCGCACATGTGGAAAGATGTGGTACACAGCCGCAGGGAGTCAGGTTCCAGGGTCATTAGTCTATACCGCCTCTGACTTGTCACCTCACAGAGAATGGCAGCTTCTCCATTTCTGTCAAGCCTCTAATCACACCCCAAGTTGTCCTCCTTACTGAGAAGGCTCAAACCAGTCTTTGGTGACTTCTCTCCTCAGTCATATGCTGTCTTTCCAAGGGGTCAGGTGCTCCAGGGGACCAGTGACTGTTCCGTGATCCTGTGTGCTCCTGATCTTGAGGGACAGTGACTGTGCTGTCATCCTGCATGCTCCTGACAGACTGCACCATGCCTGCAGCACTGGCCTGCATACGACGTGGACTGGACAGACTTGTTAAAAGTGGCTAGTTGTGGGTCCACTGATCTTTTGTGCATTCTCCAAATCAATGTGGTTTCTCATGAACCAGAGCTGGGCAATTACTAATTGTGTATTTTCTTTTTAGGGTTGAAGAGTAGCAACATTCAACACTTAGGCTAAATAAAGTTTCTAGACACTTTGGTTAAGTATAATTTCATAGAAATTTAATGT
>NW_006204120.1:1050495-1076614 GCF_000334495.1 Tupaia belangeri chinensis
CTTTCATTCAGCAAACATATATTGAGGACCTATAATGTAGGTTAGGTGTTAGAGAACAAAATTCAAAGTGAATAATAATAGTTCTTCTGTTAAAGAATGTAAAAGTATAGAAGCTGCTTCAGCATGTAGGATTTATTAAAATATAGTGTGAGATAAGCTATGACAACAGAAGGCCTGGGTGATGGGGGAGCCCATAGTGGCACCTGGCCTAGTCAGGGCTGGAGAAAAGGCAGCAATGTGACACACACTGTGGTCTTCAGAGGCTGCACTGGGAGTCTACTAGAAATGCAGATGTTCAGGCCCCAGTCTGACCTACCACTCTGAAATTCTAAGATAGGGCCTAACAATCTGTCTTAAAAAGCTTTTGTTTTGATATTGTTGCTTACTAAAGACGGAGAAGTAGTGCCTTGGAGAAGGTAAGAGTCACAGATATATAATAATTAAATAAGAAAAATACATGCCAAATTAAAATCTGTAAAATAAGAAAGTTGCACAAGATGATCTCTACCATGTCATTTCTAACTACAGTCTATGAAACTTCTGTGCACGTCTTTTTTTGAGAGATTTTTGCTATAAGGTACATGTGCTTGCAAGAGAGACAGAGAGAGACAGAAAGATAGAAAGCAAGAAATCACCCCTAACCACAGTACAATCCCTTCTCCTCTACTCTGGGGATTTTGGGCACATATACACGTGGTTTGAGTTTCAAGCTGCTGGGACCAGGACTTGAACCGTGGTCAACCACATGGAAATCTAGTGCCTTAACCACCACACCACCTGCTGGCCTCTTTGTACACATCCTAAAGGCAACTAAAATTGATATGATTATCTTCAAGATCACCTTGAAGGGATAATACAGAGAAGGAAAGGTTTGCACCTTTCACCTAATCAGCCCCAACAGATTCACAGATCTGTGTGAGGCTGCTGAAATTCCTGTCAACTCAATCACCAGTTGATAGTATTGCACATGTACCCACTGACATAGGCTTACCACTCTTTTAAGTTCTGTAAGGTACATGCGAACTCCCTGCTTTAAGGAACTTATGCCTGAGTTGAGGAGATAAGCCTATCACATCTTGGTTGTTCAAAATGTTTGGAATGTTGATAAATACTTGGAAGACTGGAAAAGATGATCACTGATTTGAACTGATCTTAGGGTAAGGTCCCAATAAAAGAGATCGAGCAGCTAGGATTTGCATTGTAGGCAAAAAGGACAACATGACGGATGGATACAGTTGACTTATCAATAAAAAAATAAATTTCTTAGAAAGTTTAATGAATGGTATGCCTGACCGAATTCAACCTGCTGCCTAAAGTCATTTATTCAAGATAACGGGTCAACAGCTACCCTCAATTGCAGGCCAATGCACATGTCTTAACCAAAGGGACCAATCTGCAATACTGTCATATACAATACACATACATGATCAGCTGTGAGACTTTATGTGTGTGTACACATGTATAGTGAGGGAGGCAGGGAATTCCACCTACACAGGTACTAGGACTTTATCTAGACTGCACTTATAGACTTTCCTTATAGTTTTAAGTTGTCTTTCTCAAAGTTGGCATAGAAAGAAACTATCTGTGCAAATTAGATTCTGCAAGACTCATAAACATAAGTAGCTCATCAGCGTACACTGAGCAGTTTGGAAACCATCCAGACAGAGAAAGCCACTCCATAATCACACAGGGAGGCTGACACAACAATAGAACACTATGATGATGAGCAACACAGCCACGAATCTCCCCTCCAAGGGCAATTTCAAGGCTGGGATGCTGAGACTTCAGAGGGTTTTCTTGGGGGAAAAATTTTTTTTTTAATGGACAGAAATCTGAAAAAAAAAATTGAAGTGCTCATTTTCAGGGTAACCTGTAGAGTTGGGGAGAATGGCTTCCATGTACATGGCTAATGGCTGCCTGCACACATGTTTGCCAGCAGGTACTACCTGGAGAGGGTGATAGGCAAAGGCCTCCTTGGCTCTGACATCTGCATAGCTAAGAACTGCAGGCTCATTTTTGTAGGAAAGTCGTGCTTTCTTTCTCTAAAGAACATAATTTTAAAACGTAACTAAACACATGGATTCTTCTTCTTTGAGGCAACAGCTTTCCCTCCGACTTTAGCTTTTGCTCTGTCTGAATTACAAACACATAGAGGGGATTCACATTGGGGTGTGGTTTGCTAACGTTCTAAAATTGTACAATACTTTACACTAGCATTAAAGTCACTGTGTGAAGTCTGCAACCTTCTTGGGACTTTGATTAAAATTCCACATTCTGGCAATTACAAAGGGTCCCCCTTGGGCCCTGAGGGCAGATGAGGAGGGCAGGTGAAGCTGCACTTGGTGGCCCTGAACTCACATGTGGGGCTGAGTCATTTCCACCTTTAGGCCTTAACAGGGGAGGAATGGTATGGAGAAGGGAGTCTCCAACAAAGCAGGAAAGACTTTGGTGGTTGGAACGATTAGGACATTCTCCATTTTGTTATAAGCAATTTAAAAATATTTATTTTCAAGTCCAACCTTTGCACTTTTTCTTAGAAAACCCATTAATAATTTATTTTTGGACTAATAACCTAGCTCTTTACTTTGAATGTAAGCATCTTAGTTTTGGATCAACTTTTCATTAAGAATGTATATTTGTGCCACCATAAACACACCATTGGTGGAAGCAGGTGTAACTACTCAAGTTAACACTGGGGGGAGGGTTTGCGTGATGGTGAAAACTGTGTCTTGACTGCCTGTCAGGTTGACTTAGAAGACCTGATGGGTCAGAGAGAGCAATGAAACTTAGGAACCTTCCCCTGTCCAAGTTTCTCCCACCCTCTTCCCTGTTTATCTTTTTCCTACCATTGTATCTACTTGTTTTCTTTATTACTTTCTACATATTTCCTTAATGAAAACCACAGTTCAGTGAGTTATGTGCCAACATGATGGATAAGGTCTAGAGATGAATGGTGTATGTAGAAATACACCATTGGCAGCATTCCAGAACCATCCCAGGACAGCTAGAGAGAACCGTTTAGAGAATCTCTGTGGAAGACCAGAGTCAAGGGTGGTGAGTTGAACCAGCACTGGTCCCAGCACTGGTGGGTACATTCACACCTCTCTCCTTACTGGTCTCACATGTGGTTTGGAAACCAAGGGGTGTGAAAATCACCATGGAACATTTAATATTCTAAATAATAAAAATGCCTAGGAAGCCCCATGGCTCCAGAATGACATACTGACTAAAAAGAATGAAGTTTGCCTGGTGGTACATTCTTGCTCTTGGCAGTTTTCAGACCATTAATCCTGGTGCTGTCAAGAGGAACTGAAGGAGCCTGAGAAAAGGAGGTGCCCTCCTCCTGTCTAGGAGGTACTAGAACTCTCACTGCTTCTGTGCACATTGTGGGCTCCTGGTTCTTTTCACAAATGCTACTGAACATTCCTCCTGCTCAGTTTTGATCAGGATGCTAGGCAGTGCTGAGCCATATCTCATGGGAGGCAGGAATACTACGATCGAGGCCTGTAGGTTTATTTGACTTTAAAATATTGCTTGCCTTGAAGTCATGTCTGTATGCTGGTGTATAAATTTTGTGTTAATGATTTAAAGCTTACATGTAACTTGGTCATAATTAGAAATAAAAGCTTAATTTTCTGTTTAAGGTTATAACTCATTTTGTTAACTTTAAATGAATCACTCTTCTCAATGTCATGTATTCTCCTGAGAAGGTAGATAGGACTCATGTGGGTAGTGGTAGCTTGTTTCCATTAGCGTTGGTCTGGGAGTCAAACAGGGCACAGGTTCTGCAATCCCTAGGCCAAGAAGACTATGACAAAGCTCAAAGCACAAGACCCCAAATAACATATCCAAGTATTGGCCTAAGTCATTTATGGATAATAACAATTTGTCTTTCTCTTCAAAAATGCAAATATTCTTGAGCATCATCCCCTCTCCCTGTTGAGGAACTCAGCATCTGGGCTGTGTATTTCACCACTTACCAAGTAGGAACTGAGCTCCAACCTTTTTAAAGTGGTTCTCCCTCTGTCCCTAAATCCCAATCAAGCACAAAAGTTTTCCCTTTTATTTTTTTCTATTGTTTTGGAGAGGTTTTCACTATAGGGCGCATGTGCTCGCCAGACAGACAGAGAGAGAGAGACAGAGAGACAGAAAGTGAGAAATCACCCCCCAGGGGGGATGGCCAGGCTGCAATCCCTTCTCTTTCATTCTCCTATCGGGATCTTGGGCACGCATTCACACGTGCCCGGCGTGAGTTTTAAGCCACCAGGTCCGGGACACGAACCGTGGTCGACTATGTGGGAGTCCAGCGACAGAGCCATTACACTAACTGCTGGTCCCAAGTTTTCCCATTTATAAAGTGCTTACATGGTGGATAGGTTAACCAATATATTATTAAAGAACATTTATCGCATACTATCTGTGACAGCTAAATCATAGTTTAAAGTCTCATAGCAGGGACTGATTAAATAAACTAGAGTACATCTATAGCATGACATATTAGGAAGTCATTAAAAATCATATGAAGAAAATTTATTTAATAACATGAGTAATGCTCATGGTTTATAAAGAAGAAATGCCAGGATGTAAGATTGTTTATATGATATGCTGTTAAGTTTGGTAAAAATGGATATAGGTACATGTAGACAAGGATGGAAGAAATAAAAAGAGATGGAAACACTAACTTCTGGGTAGTGACATTGAATATGGATATTTTGGGACCAGCAGATGGTATAATGATTACATCTCTGGACTCCCACATAGCTGACTGCAGTTTGAGTCCCAGACATAGCGGCTTAAACCTCTCACCAGGTGTGTGTGCATGCGTGTCCAAAATCCCGAGAGGAGATTGGAGGAGAAGGGATTGCAGCATGGCCATTCTCCCAATCACCTTCCAGGGGAGGGGTTGATTTCTCATTTTCTCTCTTTCTGTCTCTCTGGCAAGTGCATGCACACTATAACAAAAATCTCTTAAAAAAATGATCATGCATTTCTTGATATTTTTCTGCATTTCCAAATTCTCCACAGAAAAAGGAAATGGTACTTTTAAGATAAGAGTATTTATATGTATATACATGTATGTATACTGACCCTATAAAAGTAACTGATCTAAACAATTACTTTTGCTTTTACATCAGGTAGTATTATGATAAACTTTTTTTAGGGAGGCATATTTTGTTCTCCAGAAAAACGACGTTTGTTCAGATCTTGGTTTTGCTTCTGGGAGTACCTGTGTCCATGTAGACCATTTCACACAGTGCTTAAATTCCTGTTTCCTTTACCTATTTTTCTCTAACCTGGCCCGGGGGAAAGGAGATACTTCTCTAAACTCAGCTTGTCGGCTTTATTAAACATGTGCTAATCCTGTTATATGTTTCAAATCACCAGTGGCCAAGCAAGTACTACCAATTCCCATCGTTATAAAAAGGACACGGCCTAGCCCTAAGCTCCAGCTGTGGAAATACACTGTCAGTTGGCAGTGAGGTACTGGGGTGTTGACGGGGAAGAAGAGCAGTAACCATGGAGCCAGCGTCTGCTATCTTGACAGCAGTTCCGTCTCTAATCCTTCCTTGGAGCTCAGCGCTTGCTGGCGTGGGGATGTTCCTTCTAGTTATCGACCTTTTCAAGGGTGTGGAGCTAAAGTGTTTATTTATTTATTTTTTCAGATGGAATTATGGGTTTCACAGCAAATGGCAAGGCATTTAGTTAATTCACAGCAGAAAATGTGAACCAGCTGGAAGACGACAGCTGCATGGGGGCAGGGGGTGTCAAGGCTGGGCGCGGGGAGAAAGTGGAAAGAAAGAATCAGCAAAGGACCAGCAGTTAGTGTAATGGCTATGTGACTGGACTCCCACGTAGTCGATTGCGGTTTGTATCCCGGACTCGGTGGCTTAAAACTCACGCCAGGCGCGTGTGCATGCGTGCCCAAGATCCCGAGAGGAGAAGGGATTGCGGTGTGACCATCCCCCCTGGGGGGTGATTTCTCGCTTTCTGTCTCTCTGTCTCTCTCTGTCTGTCTGGCGAGCGCATGTGCCCTATAGCGAAAACCTCTCCCCCCTCCCCCCCGCAAAAAAAAAAACAATCTTAGTATGTGATACTACACTATTGTATCTGTGCCATTTTGATATAAGAAACATGTGTTTTGGGGAGAGATACCCTGTATTCTTCTGCTAATGTTATGTTAGGGAAATGTGACTAGAGGGAAAGCCCAAGTTCTGGGTGTGCTCTCTAACATGTGAACGAGGCAGCATATCACAAGGTAAAGGAAATATTAGTACATCGAAGTCTACTTTCTTCACTTCAGGCATCCACAGACGGGGGTCTATCTTTGCCTAAAAGAAGACCAAGGGGCTACTGCCTTTCCCATTGAAATGTTGGGGTCCTTAAAGCTCTCTATGTATCATGTGCTACTCATTATATCATGCCTCCAGACCTTCTCTAGATACTCTCTGTCCCTGCCTTCTGGAACTACTCAATCTTTCCAGTAAAGATCTTGTCTCCAGAGGGGTGCTGGAAATGCATAAATAACTTACCTCGAGCCCATCATTCCCACCATGATATCAACCTGAAGACAAAGAGTGAGTCTGAATGGAATGAAACATGACAGGGAAGTTGTGGTAAAAGCAGGGCATGAAGACAAGGAGTTAACTCCATGTGGGGCAGGGAACAAGTCTGTATTTGTTCAGACTCATCAGTGGGTACTTGTCAGCGTTATTTGTCCACAGACTCATCAGTGGGTCTCCAGAATCTAGCACAGTGCCTGACATATGCAAGGCTGGAATAAGAACAAAACCTGCATGTACTGACCACATTAGCACTGCATAACAAGGTTCATAGGAAGTTTATGAGATAGGTGTAATTAGTACCTTCATTTTAGAAGTGAAAGAAACAAAACCAGAGGTGCAGGGGTCAGTGTGTAGCTAGGGGTTACTTGTGGCAGGTATAAAAACCAGCCTACTTAGCACCTGGATCTGTTCTCAACTCCTACACTTTGCAGTCTCCCCCAGTGAATATTTGTGGGTTTGCTGAATGGAAAAGAGATGGCTGGCTGTGTTGTGACTCAAACTGAGGGGCACTGTCCAGGGCCAAGGGCAACAGGAGATGAGAAGGAAGGCCATGAGGAGAAAAGAAACAAAGGGGGATGAAGGAGCCATAAAATCTTTGGTCCCACCTTATGGTGTCTGATAGGTATGGTCCTCACTGGGTGGGGCTCATTTCCTGGAAGAGCCCATGGGATGGGGTTGGAGAAGTGCAAATTCTTACAGAGTCCTTTACTATCTTGTCTGCTTCTCTCCTGGTTTAAGATCAGGGGCCCCAGGATTGGCACCGAGTTGTCATGGGAAAAAAGGCTATAGCTTGAGTTGTCTTTTCCCCTTGAGAACACGGTCCCAGTTTTCCATGGAATTTTTCTTTTTCTTTCCTGCTATGTTTAGTACGTCAGCATATCTTCTTATCTTTCCTGCTTCTCTGCCTCAAGGGTGAAAGCCCCATTTAAAACTGGGCACAGGATGCAACACTTGCAGAGTGCCCCCTCCCCCGCCCCCTGTACACACCACAAAAGCTCACCAGAGCTTTCTGCCATGGTGCACTGAATTTGAAGAATGTTCTTCCCACAGTATCTCTTCCATACGATGCTAACATCTTTACTCTGACAGGTTTAAAGACAGCTCTGAGGATTTACTTTCTTGCGAAGGTGACATAAAAAACTGGAAAGTCTTTTTTTTTTTTTTTCTTTTGTGTTTTTGTTTTATCGTTGGGTGGGAAAGGTGTTTCTACTTGACAGTGGTAACCTTCCATGTCACCAATTAAACCTCTTTACAAGTTGAAAATGATTTCTGTAACCTTAGTATATGAACCTGAATCTTGAATCTTAAAAACAGAGCAATATGAGATAGCAGCTTTCTTGTAACAGAAACAAGGACAGGAAGAAAGAAAATTCACGGAAATTTTTTTAGAACAGTTCTATACACTGCAGGCTTAAGTCATCATTTTATTTCACCCTTCCTACTCATTCCTACATTTCTTTCATCCCCACCCCTCCCCTTTCACTTTCTCTCTAAACAGTCACACATGTAAGGGTTCTAGGTGGTGAAACTGTTGAGAGGATTGTCATCAAAAGAGATGCCATGGGGCCAGATGGTAAAAACAGCACTTGTGCAACCAGATCCACATGCCAAGGTCCTCAGTTCATGTCCCTCAGTCTCCTTGTGTATGTCAAATACATGTGTGCCCATAACCCAGTCTGGCCAGGGTTGGGTGGGGTGAATTACAGCATAAGGACATTGTTGGCAGTGCCCACCTCTTTCTCTCTCAGGGAAGAACTAAGTAAACAAATGAAGAGATGAAAGATGAGGACAGATCGTTATTTTTCCTTCTAATTTAAGATTTTGATATCTATTTTTGATATCTGAGAAAACTCATAGTTGTGCTTTCTAGGAAAAAAAAAAAAAACTAGATCTAGAATAACTAAAATCCCGAAGGGAACTAGGATAAAGGCTAGTTTTAAACTTGGACACAACTTAAAAAGTTGGGCCCTCCATGTGTTATTAATATATCCAGTTCCAAGTACAAAGTAAAAACTATTTAAAATCAGCAAGTATGAGCCTGAATTGCACAAGTCCTCTTAGAGAATAAGACCTTGCAGTTGACTTCAGTTTCTGGCCCTCATGACTTTAAATGAGGCTTCTGAAAACTTTTCTCATGGGCATAACCTTGAAGATCTTATGATAAGGGGAGAAGGTTTGGGCATTTTAAGGGTTTGTCTGTTTTAAGACCTCCAGAATGCTAGACAGGTATTGGTCAGATACTGTCAGTACTCAAAAAAAAAATAAAAATAAAAAAAATAAAGAAAAGAAAAGTGTTAATAATGGACCACGAGTTAGATGACTCTTGAGACTAAGGTAGAAGAGTAAATTGCAAGGCTTGATATATCTTTTAAGAGATCCCTTCTGGTCGACTAATGGATACCTAGGACTACAACTGCCACATTAACATTCTGAATGCCAAGCAATTCCAAAAGTCTGATGCTCCTAGCCAGCCTTCTGATACAGCTATAAATACGCAGAGTCCCCCAGAAACAAATATGAGAGAGGTGACCAAGATTTATGGGCATGTTAATTATAGCATAATTTATAATAGAAAAAATGGGAAGTTAAATGCCTAAGAAACAGAGTGTAGTTCAGTTATTTCATATCTATATTACACAGTCATTAAAAATCATGTCTTTGAGGAACATTTGATGACAAGAAAAATACTTAAAATGAGAAGCCAAAATGTTACAAAATGGAAGAGAGAGAGATGGTAGTCATCTGTCCATCTATTTGTCTCCCCTACCCCTGGTCATATACACATACATGTCTGAAAAAAAAACTACAGGAAAATGTTAGTATGTCTCTGAGTAATGAGATACTAAGGTCTTTTCCTTCCTTTTTTAAGTTTCTTTAATTCTTTCATGAGTGAGAGAGATACAGACGGACACATAGAGACCGAGAGAGGCAGCACTCCCCAAAGGGTCTTGACACTGTGTTCTGCCCCCAGCCAGCCCTGGATCTTGGGCATGCACATGACCAGGCTATGTAGGGAGGTCTTTGGACACAAACCTTCCCATTTGGGACGCCTTGCAGAGCATCACATTTGACTGCTGTGTCACCAACTGGGCCCCAGTCTTTATCTCTGTATTTGTGAGCTTTAGACTTACTTTTTTGGGTACTTTTGTAGTAATATATACTGTTTTTTTAAAAGCAATGATCAATTATCATAAGAGTACTCAGTTAAATTTATACCAGTCTACTATATAATTATTATTAATGAATGATAATGTATAAAATTCTTGTGCTCATATATAAATAATTATACTGAAAAAAAATATCTATGTCTCAGTCAGTAGCCTCTGGGCCAGAGGTTTTGAACCTTGTGATCTGCATTGAAATCCATCCTGCCACAGTCGGGCCTGCTATATTAAATACTACTGACGCATGAAGAGGGAACTGATACTTGTTGGGTATGTACTCTAGGCCAGGTGTTTATGTACTCGGTTTCACTTACAAATGAAGAAAGTGAGCTTCAGAAATGTCAAACTACTTGCTTCTATCACATGCCTGTTCTGTGATCAACATGGATTCAAATCCTCTCATTCTGGCTTGAAAACCCGAACTCTTTCCGATCACCTCATGCCTGGTAGAAACTTCAGATGAGAAGCAGATTTTATTCCAGACGTCTAAAAATATCTTGACATAAGCCGTTGTTAAAACTCTTAATGTGTGACCAAACTAAATGATTTTTTTTTCTTACATATACTCTAGTGGAAGTATAGGGAAACTGTCAAAGGGAGACAAAATTACAGACAGAAAAGAGGACAAGTGAGTAATCAATCCACTGGCTGGGAAACTCCTGGCACACTAGGCAGCAGCTGTAAAAATTAGCCCAGCTTTCTGCTTAGCCACGGTGGTAGCCACTAGCAGTGACTGGAAAGGACTCCCAGGGTCTGCCCCTGTATATGTATCTCACTCAACCCTGCCCGAGCTGCTGTTCCTTCTTCCTACTAGGCTGGAACACCCTTTCTTGGCAGTTATTTCTTTGGCTTCGTTACAAAGCCTGCCTCATGGACTCTAGAGCAGTATCCTTATTTTTAAAAGTTTGTTTACTCATTTCTTCCAGGAGTGAGGTATACAGAGAGAGAAACAGAGAGACAGCACCTCCCAAAGGGTCTTAATACTGTGATCTACCCCCAGCCTCAGCCAGTCCTAGATCATGGGCGTATAAGTACCTGGAATGCTCAGGGAGATCCCTGGAGGCAAACCAGGAACCTTCCCATGTGGGTCGGCCTCACAGAGCACTGCCTTTTATCATGGCACCACATCTGACCCTAGAGAGGTGTATTTAAAAGCTGAAACTTCCCTCTAAACAATACAAAAAGCCCAAAGATTATTTTCATTCACTTTTCCATTGAATAATAAATGACTCTTATTATTGATCAAAAAAGGACCTAAACCCTAGATATTATGCCAGGCCTATCTTTATTTATATCGTCTAATTTAATTCAATCAGCAGAAGAGTGTGTAACTAATAATATTTCATGCCACTAAACCTCACAATTACAAAATATTTCCTCATTTATTACCTCATTTGCTCCTCATGATAAGACTTAAGGAAGGAAAGGTAGGAAACATCATCCCTAGTTTACTGACTAGGAAATTGAGGTATGTTGCCACATTGTTTATTCAATTAGATAGTAGTTCCTTGGAAAGCATGGAGGGATTGGCCCTTTGTAGGGTAGGTATGAAAGTTTGGGTTGAGAAGAACATGGTAGCAATGTTTCCTTAGAAATGTTTGAGGGTCTGGATGGAGTGATGAAATATTGTAGTGGGAAGACAAAGTCTACTTCAGTCAGAGTTGCCTATGGAAGGTTCTAGGGGAGAGACTTCCTCCAACTTTCTACTTTATCAATCCTATTTACTCTTCGAAGCCAAACCTACATCCCACCAATCCTGAAAGCCTGATTATCTACCATAAGGAAATCACATGAATAAAATCTTGAGGTTTCATAGGCCTTATTACAATATTATAATAACTTTTTGTACTAGGCTTGGTCATTCTTTTTACAAACAAGGAAAATAAAGCTCAGAGAGGTTAAGTAACTTTCAAACTGACAGTTATTAAGTAGCAAAGTCCAGATTTCAAGCTACATTATATCACAGCTGCCTCATCTTTCTGTACATTTATCATACCTTATTATTGTCATGTATTCCTTAATCCCTTAATTAGGTTATAAGTTCCTTGAGAGCAGGTAAGAAGCCTTATATTTCTTTGTAACCCTTACTCTGACCCTCATAGCACTTAGCAGATCACCATGAACACAGTAGGTCTTCAAAAAGCATTGTATGTTAAATATCTGTTGGCTAGGAACAGTAATTATTAGGAAGGCTTTTTTTGGTACTCTGAATATTAGGCTGTCTGCTGCATGTAATTAAGACAAGAGTGAACATGAAATATATAATTTCTCCTAGCCATAGCTTAATCAGGCATCATTACCATGTCTGATTCTGTGTTATGTGAAAAGAACTGCTTAGTAAGTATTTTCTGTGATAAGGATAATCAAATACATACACATATCAGATCATTTTTTTAAGAACAAAAACAAAACCATGACACATATGGAGAGATAATGACCTCCATGCTATAATATTCTATCTGAGATGAAGAACTTCCAAATAAAAAGAATACTTCTCTACTTTCTGGCAATTGGAGATCCAAGGAACATGAAGAGGAGTCATGGTGCTAACTGGGAACCTTGTACGTTATACTCTGTCAAGAAGATGGACAGACTATGCTACTCTTCTGTGTTACAAACAGAAGAAAGGTGCACCTTTAATGGATGTTCTGGGAGAGAGGTTTGCTAAGAGACCTCTTAAGCATGTCAATCATTGAATTATTACCTTCATCGACAGGCAAACAATAAAATACATATGTGTAATATACAATTGTTACTTTGATGAACCTCATTCTAATTTTCCTCCCAACACATCATTTGATGACAGCTTTGGAATTATAAAGGACTTACACGAATTTGCTCAGGTTATGCTTTTTTGATGGTAAGGATTAGCTCAAGTGTGTATAAACTGACATTTGGTAAAGTAAGCTCACAATGCCTACCTATCCCATGTTAGTGCCAAAACCTATATAATAATTTGATGCTAATGAGAGTCAGGGAATCCGACCTTCTGGATCTCATAAATCAAGTGCCACATCCCCATGCATTAAACCAACATCAACTGAGAAGAGCAAATACCAGGTTGTGGTACCTACATTTGCATCCTCATGGCTGTGGCCATTGGTCTCCACCAATTCCTTGGTACCTTTTAACTGTAAATTTTAAAGAACAACAAAACAAAACAAAACAAAAATGGATAAGCAAGTATGTCTGTTAAGTGTATATCATCTTGTTAACTCTAATTTCTAAGGTTGCATTTTATAAAACTTCCAATGAGGAAAAACAATGGAGCACATAATTCTAATGAGCCTTATTGAAATCAGTTCGAGACCAATATTTTATGAAGCTTGATGGCTGGCAAAAAAAATAAAATGATAATAATAAATGGGGCTTGGTCATTATTTTTTAAATAATAAGATTAGAAAGCAGTTCCATAGGCATAAAATGTATAAAATTGGTTCTTAAGAATAATAAATGATTTCATTTCCTAGTTGGATTGCTATTAATTTAAACCCTGCAGTGTTTGCAAGTTGCCACCAGCTAAATGATTTTATACTAATGATTATTCACGAGTGATGTATTTTCAGTCATCTTAACATGCTGCAATGCTACCATACATGCTTTCCTTAAGATCATCTTTGACTGATATCATTTTTGGAGGCCTATGAGGAGAAGACAGTTTGCTTCTTTCCACAGAGGATGAACTGGAAAGACATCACCTTGGCCACTGAAACATTAGAAAAAAACTAGTTCTCAAATGAGATTTTTGACAGTGAGCATTTGAAAACACTGCCCTCTCTTTGAAGGGCTTAGGCATAATCAGTTACCTGAAGTTTCAGGAAACCTTTAATTGGCATTTAGTCCCACCATGACTCAAAGCAGATACTTAGAGGCAGAGAGCAAAGGAAAAGCATGAGTTGGTCTTGCAGCTGATTGCCCATTTTCCTTCATGACATATTATGCTTAGGAAGTAGTATCTTCTCTATTATCCACATTATGCTTAAATTTAAATTGTTTAAAATTTGAAAGAAAATGTATATACATATATTACCAGTGTTTGATTCAGAATATCAATTCTTTCTTTGTGCATTTTAAAATAAAAATTTCCTTAGTTGCTTTTTGTTTTTGTTTTTGTTTTTGAATCTTAAACCCTCAGCTGAAAAGCCATGCTTTCTCCAAGTCAAAAAAAGGGTTTCACCAAAGGAATAGTGACATGAATAAATCGAGGATGGAGTAGCTGATAATGGATGAAAGGCTCTTCAGCTCATTTCCTGTCACCTCTACTTAAGGGAAAAAAAAAAATCTGCCCACTGCTCTTTAGGGCTATATCATTAATGTTTATACATATAACAAACACAAGGGAGCATGACAATGTATGATATATGATGGATCTTCAAAAAGTTTACAGAAAATGTATACTATGCAAAAATAATGCATTGATTTAAAAAATTTCTTGTACCAAAATTATCTACTGTTTTTATTCCATTTTCTATGAATGTTTTAAGTCACTAATATATGAAAACATAAAGGTGTTATCATAGCAATAAGAATATCACCTTTGGCCAGCATGTGGGCATGGAGGTTGAGGTGCAGGATCCCACATGGCCAACAACACAGTTTGATTCCCAGACCCAGTGACTGGAGAATCACAGTGGGGGGAAAGTATGTGCATGCTCAGTATTCTGAAAAGAGAATGAAAGAGAGGGGACTGCAGTGTGGTCATCCCCCCTGAGGGTAGTTTCTTGCTTTTCCTGTCTGTCTTTCTCTGGTGAGTGCACACACCTTTTAGCAAAACAAAACAAAAAATACCTATCGCCATAGGAAAAAAAGGACTTACTGAAAAAAAAGCAAATATCAGCAGATGGCATATGGCTAAGTCACTGGACTCCCAAGTAGTGGTTTGAGTCTTGGACTCAGTGGCTTAAACTCATGCTGGGCACGTGTGCGTGTGTGCCCAAGTTCCCAAGAGGAGAATGGAGAAGGGACTGCGGTGTGGCCATCCCCCCAGGGGTGATTTCTCACTTTCTCTCTGTCTCTCTTTCTGGTGAGGACATGCACCCTATAGCAAAAACCTCTCAAAAACAAACAAACAAAAAAACCCCAAATAATCCCTATCTTTTCTAGTTTAAGGTTTCTTATGGTAGATGTTCCTCATCCTCTTCCTCTTCGTCAGTCCCCTCTGCTCATTGTAGCCTAGGTTCCATAACTTGTGTTGCCATAGTTAAAGTGAAGTTAGCTCAGAATAAGGTTTTATTCTTTTTCAGGAGAAGTGAAGTACTATTTTGCTAAAGTCCTTTCCACTTCCACACATTTACCAGCAGATATATGCTGATTGTTTTTCTCTCTTTTAGATAAATTCCATTCTTGCTACTCCGTGGTATCCTCTAACTCTGCCCTCTCTTTAATGCTACTTATTTATTGCCATTCTACTTCCCGTCTACTGCTACCATTCACTGGGCTACTCTCTGCTGCTGGAATGACCACTGGAAACTGCCCTCCAGCAGCATGTCCCTCTTCTTATAGCAGAAGCTCCAGGCCAGTTGCTTTGCCCTCACCAGCCTGTTCCCTGCTCTTCTCCACTTCAGCTGCTATGCTCGCTCAGATAGGGCTGAACACTTATCTGAAAAGACCTGAGTTTGTGAAAAAGTTATACAATCATAAAGTTGATGAAAGGCATGAATCAGTGGAGCCTGGAGAGGACTAGAGAAGTTGCCCATAACAAACAGATGAGTCTTGGAAATGGTCTGACTTTCCTTGCCTCCAAGGGAATGACCCAGCCTTCCCTGAAGAGCTTAGGGAACCCTACCTTTCCGGGAGGGTTAGAGAATGATTTTTCCTTCCCTGGAGTGAGTAGGACCTAATGGTGGGATGAGTCTGCCCTCAAGACCGATTTTTTCTCATCTGGATTCCCACAAATGGCAGCTACTTTTGTATAGCAAAATTCCAAGTCTTCCATTTATTTAGGCCATATCTATACAGGCACTGAAAAATGTTTATGCATGTAGTTTCTCCATACAAATCCAAGAAAAGCCTCATAATGCAATGCTCATGGAGCTGAGAGGTGTGTTTTCCAGAGTATGTCTGTGGTGAGTGAGTGGAAGCAGGGAGATGGAAGGAATGTGTATACTGCAGGCCTCCCTCTGCAAGGATGCCTAAGGGTAGCAGGGAGAGGCTCTTAGGCAAACAGCTTGTAGGGGCAATAGCACCCAAACACATTGGGCTGTTGGGAATCACTTGTCCCCTTATACTTAGGAATTCTTGCTGCCTTTGCTTGAAAAAAGCTACCCTATTTAAATTAATTCTACGGATTTAAAAATGCTTCCCTTTCAGTCATGTTTTATAGGCCTTTAATGATTTTAGTTGTTCTGAATCCTCTTCACATTCTCTTTGTTTTTCCTTGCAAAGTAATGGAGAGTGAAGTATGATGTTTCACCAGTGCCTGTGCTTTTTCTCTTTAAAAATGCATGCCGTAGTAAGAATATATCGACGCTTCTCGCAAAATTCAGGATCTATTTTTACAACTGAAGTTTGGACTTCAAATGAAAATAAAGGACTTGATCATTTAAAGAAAAAGAGAAATTCACCCCTCCCCACTCTATTGAAAGCTGTCTAAAAGAAAAATACCAGGGAAAAGAGAGAAAAGAAAACAATAAAAATGCAAAGCTATTTCCATTTTGTCATAAGCAAATTTGGGCCAAATAAGTTTTGCTAAGAGTCTTTTAGTAATAAAAATATGGAGAGAACAGTGAGTTCAGGTCTCCTAGACAGCAGGTTGTTGTGAATTTGACCAACCAGATTTTTCATTTCAATCTAATTTGTCTGAAATCATACAGACTTGTCCTTGGTAAAAGTTACTGAAACAATATTAATCATATAAAGATAATTACTAATTTTACTAATCATTTTCATCCAAAGGTATGAAAGTGTATAAACTATCTAACATCTTTAATTTCCCTTCACAAATCAATTGTACTTTTAGTGGAAAATAACTAAAAATATATTTTCTTGAACCCAAATTATTCAGAAAATAAAAATCCCTTGTAAAGTGACTGAGTCACAGATAGCTAGGTCATACTCTCCCTACTTTCTAAAATATCACCTTTACATGTATTTATATATAACCTTCTCGTAAACCATTAAGTTGAATGGAAAATTTAGAACAGCCTACGTTGGATTACCCATGAAGGGTTACTAGAGTTACTATATGGGATTTCTCTCCCTCCTAATTACTATTCATTTCACTGCTGGCAGTAAGTGAAGGCCAGAAATAGGAAAGCATTTCAAGAGCTCTCTGGGCTCCTCCCATGTAGACAGCGAGCTTAGATTTTACTCTGCTGCCTGCTGAGTGATCCATCTTACCCTGCTGTAAGACAATACTTTCCATTCCACTTGTCAATGTCAGGTTACACTTTCATATCAAAGAAAACCAGAATGAAACAATCAGATTTACAAACTCCATATAGAAGTGCTGCTGCTCTCCATGGTTAGATAAATACCCTGATGCACAAGGAAGATATTTTTTTAATGTTGCCATGAATCAGTCCTTCTAGTTCTCATCTGCGGGCCTGCCACGAGTTATGCTAAACTCATTTTCCTCACAATTAGACTTAAGAGGACACTAGCTGCTGCCTTTGAAATATATCTGCACTGCCAATATTTTAAAACTTTCTCCAACTTCATTTGTCTTCTAGGAGAAACTTCCACACAACGCTGGAGGGAGTGGGTCATCAAAACAGGGACAGGAGTGAGGACAGTGATGCTGGGAATGAGATTACAAATTCCATATAGCAAAGCTGCTAGGAAGTTGGACAGGGTTCTGGCTAATTATGCTGCAGATTACCTTCAGCGGTGTTTGCGTGGGTGACACACAAGAGATTGTGTGCATTGGGGCGTTTGAACTGCTTCTTAAATCAGAGCCGTCTCATTCACTTACTTGTTCCTGGAGGACTTTTAGTAATGCTTGTGTGTGTGACTGTTCTCCCTGTGCTTGTTCCAGTTCTGACTTTTTGTTGTTTAACTCCTCTTGGATGGTTAGCAATTGCTGGAAAATTAAAGGATATTTACCATAAATAAAATTAGAGGCCAGGTAATAGATTCAAAACACCCATTCAAAACCATGAGGGAAAGATGTTTATACTTCTTTAAGCTTAGTCCAGACTTACTTGACTGTGTGTGTGTGTGTGTGTGTGTGTGAGAAAGAGAGACAGAGAGAGAGAGATCCCCGCTTAGTGTATGTAGTGTCCAGTTTTGACCTACTATTAGGCTTCTTTGATATCGATGTACAAGATCTGTCTGACTATTCACGAAGGCATCATTATATTTCTTTGAACAAATGCGTATTTGTAAAAATATGTAGACAAGTGTTAATAAGCAACATATTTATAGGTGAAGAGATTAAAGGGTGAAATATACAATTAGTCAGCTTGTCCAATATTCCTTCATTTTACATACTAGAGTAAAGCTAGCTTTGTAGTAGCTCTGTGAAGCTACTTCGCCGTGTGGCTGGGACCACAAAAGATCCTCTGACTGACTCTGTTATGACGGTGATGTTTTATTAGATCAGCAGGACTGAAGTCCAAACTGCAATCAATATATCAGCTGAGAAAACTGCTGATATAAGCTGTCAAAACACTAAGCTATGGCCTACACTGCTATTTTTAAGCAGGGCCACTGAGGGGATTTTTGTAAGCCTGGAGTTTCCCTTGCCCCAGCAACTGTAACTCATGTGGAGGCTTACCTCCTCTGCCAAGAATGCTGCGTACTAATTCTTTGAGACATGGTTATATGTTAATATATACATAGGCTGGAGAATACATTCAGAAACAGCTATGTGGGTTCAGAGCTTCTTGACAGCAAAGGATTAGTTTAAAGACACAGAAGTGCATTTCTCCTGCTGCCAGGCATACCAAATGCTGCACTTACAATGTGGAAGTATGAGTGTGTGAGTGTGCTCCTGCCATGAAGCGACTTGTCTTCAACAGCCAGGCTACTTCTTCAGGGCCTTGCCAAACTGGCTACGGAGCTGCTTGGCCAATTCTTAACTATAAAGCCTGAGGAAACACTGGCACTGGGCTTCTCATGCTTAAACTCACCAACTGGAAGGATTAAATTAAAGCTACAAAACTAATGATTTTGGGGTCTTGGGGGTTTGGAACTACTCAGAAAAACACACTATGCCTTCTCTTGGGCTTGCGTGTGCTGTTCCCTATTCTGGCACTGGGCACAAATTTAAGACTCTACCTTGGTCCTGTTTCCCTTGCAATTTTCTAAAATCTCGGTGCCTCCCACTTCACTGCCTACCCCTAGCATAATCACATGTGAGGTAATGCACGCATCCCACATTGGCTCCCTAAACGGTCTGTGTGATTTAATTATGCATCAATTGATTAAAGGACAGAAACCAGGGAGTACATGTTGTACTTTGGCCCAGGGACAAGTACCTAAAATGACTGTGCTTGAACAGTGGGGAATGATCCTGTTCTTTCATTCTCATTCATGGCTGGCCGCAGAAGAGTTCCAAGGAGATCTAATGCTCTTAATTATGATGCCAAGTGAATTTTCATTTCATTAAATTATTTTAAATCCAGTCCTTAAACCTCCTTTTAAAATGAGCCAAATGAAGGATAAGAAATTGTCTTCTAAGGTAGGTTGCTTATGTTCAATCACTGCAGCATTGGAGGTAGCAAAATTGAGAAACAATCCATGTTTGACTACACTAGCAACCATGTATCTGGGACTAGCAGATGGCATAATGGTTACATTGCTGGACTCCCACATAGTTGCCGGCAGTTAAAGTCTCAAACCCAGTGACTTAAAACTTGTGCCAGGCTCGGGAACCAGCAGTTAGCGTAATGGCTATGTCGCTGGACTCCCACGTAGTCGACCGTGGTTCGCGTCCCGGACCAGGTGGCTTAAAACTCACGCCGGGTGCGTGTGCGTGCGTGCCCAAGATCCTGAAAGGAGAATGGAGGAGAAGGGATTGCGGCGTGACCATTCTCCCTGGGGGGTGATTTCTCGCTTTCTGTCTCTATGTCTCTCTCTGTCTGTCTGGCGAGCGCATGCGTCCTATAGCGAAAACCTCACCCCCCAAAAAAAACTAAAAAAAAAAAAAACCCCCCCCAAAAACCCAAAAACTTGTGCCAGGCTCATGTCTCTGTGTGTTTAAGATCCTGAGAGGAGAATGAAGAGATTGCGGCATGGCCATCCCTCCTAGGGGGTGGTTTCTTGCTTTCTGTCTGTCTGCAGTGAGCACATGTGGCCTATAGCAAAAATTTCTCAGAAAAAAAAAAGCGCGCAATGGTGCATCTGTACAACAGGATAATATACAGCACCTGTAGTGATACAAGTGAAGACAGCACTGTGTGAGGTTGAGGCCTAGGTTCACGTCCCAGACCAATGTGACCATGCCAAGTGTGGCTGTATGTGCCTATGAGCCCAGCTAAATAGGAGGCTGGGGGAGACAATCATGACTGGGGAGACTCTGTCAAACATACTGCTCTCTCTCCTTCCTATCATGACTCACACACTCAAGGAGAAGGAAAAGGAGAAGTGGCAACTGTACAAATGTCTCTGGACATAGAAAACCCTCATAATGCATTGCTTAGCAAAACAAATAAAAGTTCAGATTACAAAAATATCTCATTTAATTTTGCAGCACACTCACAGAAATGGATTTGGATATTGTCTCTGGGTAAGTGGATCTATGAATCTTTTTGTTTGTTTTGTTTGTTGATTTTCTATTATACTGGTAGCTACCACACAGTGCTTTAGCAGTGAGAAAAAAAAAATCAAATGAACACAAGTTGGGGAAGGATAAAGAAGAAACATTACTTGAACACCACTCACACCCTGTGAATAAATAAGAAGGGGGAGTCCCTTGGAATCACCCATTTCATCTACACATTTACATCTTTTCATTTTATTAAAACAGGCATACATATACTCTTCCCTTGTCCTCATTTCCATACAAGTTTCTATTTTATCTCATTCTTCCTTAGACTCATACTTGTTAAATAAAATCTTTCTCATCATCACTCCCTTTTCTTCTTGTATATAGACAATCACTGTAATGGTTTAGTGTCTATATTTTTATTCAAAGGCATTTTTCACACACAGTCATTTGTTTATATTTTTATGTGACGTCTCATATTTTATTGCTTACCATATATATTTTTATTGTTTATATATATACATTTATATTATATAGTAAACATATATGCTACATATGTTTACTATATAATATACATATATATTAGTTTTGCTATTAGGGTGTGTGCACTCACTGAATACACACACACACACACACACACACACACATGCATAGCAGGGAGAGAGAGAGAGTGAGAAATTTCCCCCGGGGGGATGACTGTGCTGTAATCCCTTCTCCTCCACTCCCTTATCAGGATTTTGGAAACTCAAGCACATGTGCCCAGTATGGTTTTCAAGCTACTGGGTCTGGGGCTGGAATTGTGCAGTTGGCCATGTGGGATCCAACCATCTTAACCTCCATACCACCTGCTCGCCCAGTTTATGATGCTTTTAATAAGCATTATATCTTTAAGATCCATCCATGTTAGTATTTTATGTATCTAATCTTTGGACTGTGATGACTGTATAATATCTATGGAGTACATCCACTCTCCTAGTGAAGGCCACTCAGATTATCTCCAGTTGTCCCCACTCTGCGAGCCATAACAGAACACGTAGCTCATGTTCCTCCCTATGGGAGGATTTCGCTGGTGTGAGACTCTAACAGTGACATTGGGTCATAGGGTTTGCCTGACGAGTTAATTTGCTGAAGTTGCTTGGCAAGGTGGCCGTACCAGCCTACTGACCCACCAGGGATATATTAGAGCTGCTGTGCCCACATCCACACTAAAAGCATTCAGAATTTTAATTTTTGCCAGTCTCATATACTATAAAAAAGAATATAAAGATTCTTCATCTTTTAAATTTGTTGTACTTTCACGATTGCCTATGATTTTAAACATCTCATGATATGTTTACTAGTTGTGGTGGTTATTTACACTTGTTAACAAAACAGGGCAGTGGTTTTTAATCCTTGCTGCCCATTAATGTTATCTGTTAACATATAAAAAATACTAATTTCTTGGCAGAAAGTAGTATTAGCTACTGGGTAGCTCAGAATATCTAGTGATGGGGTACAAACATCAATATTTTTTTGAAACTTCACAGGTAATTCTAATGTGTAACCGAGGATAAAAACTACCACCTCCTTCAATGTTTATTTAATCTTCAGTCTACTACTATGTGACTTCAGTCCTTGGAACCCTATCAGACTTGTTTTCACCGATGTCACCAATGGTTTTCTAATTGCTGTGCAATATGCCAGGTGCTTTTCCTGTTCCTCTTCAGGCGACTGTATTCATGCTCATGACGTTCATGACATATCTTGTGTGCCAATATTTTACAGAGCAGGTACTCTTACTACCCACCAGACTTTCAACTTACTGTGTTTCAAACTGAGCCTACTCGTACCACTCTCCCCACTCACCATGAACACGTGAACTTCTTCCTCTGGTATCCAGAGCTAAAACCTCAACGCCAACATTGGCCCTTTCATCATTCTTGTAACCTCTTTGCCCATTCTATGATATTTTATCTAACGTTGTTGTCAAAATTAAAGCTACCATCTCCTCTGGACATGCTTCCTCTGCCTTACACTACTGAAAGAGTTGACCACCCAAGAATCAAAATTTTCCCATCCTTAAAAATACTGGTAGGGCCCCAATCCTTCGAGGTAAAATCTAATCCACTGAACTTCTCATCCTTTACCAGGCTTGCTAGGCTTCGACAAGCTTACTACTCAGTATTCTGCCTGGGAGATTCCTAATCACCTTTCTTTTCTTTCTTTCTTGATGGTGTTCAAATCAATTAATTATTTCATTTCTTCATAGAATGAGAGAGACTGAGAGACAGACTGCACCCTTTTTAGGTCTTGATGCCACAATCCACCTTGAGCTTGAGCCAGCTTTGGGTCATAGGCACACACACACTAGGAGCACACAGGGAGGCCTCAGGACTTTGCAGATTGTTTTATTGCTGTGTCACTGTCCAGTTTCCACTACTCTTTACAGTCCAGTTCATATGTTGCTTCAGGCCAACAGTCACATGATGTCTTTAGCAATTGAAAAGAGCCCCATCCTGGGGCCAACAGGTGGCACGGTAGTTAAGGCACTAGACTTCCACGTAGTAGGCCCTGGTTGGAGTCCTGGACCCAGATGCTTGAAAATCATGCCAAGTGTGTGTGCATGATTTGTCCAAAATCCCAAGAGGAGAATGGAGAAGAGACAGCAGGGTGGCCATCCCACCCTGCGTCCACCCCGGGATGATTTCTCACTTTCCCTCTCTCTGTGTCTCTCCAGTGAGTGCATGCACCCTATAGCAAAAATCTACAAACAAGAGAAGAAAAGGTAGACACAACTCTACCCCAGGGCACATGGCTGGGCATCTTGATTTTACTCCCAATTGCCTCTTTGACCCAGTGCCCTGGTGCAGGGAAGAACCTATACAATTCTATGCAGTATCCTTCAATTCTTACTCAATAAAGATGGCTTCTAATTACCCAGGAAAATTTAGTTCACTTATCTTTTATGTTCCCCACACAGTTCATTTGTTATATCACACTTCCTATCTATTTCTCCAATCAGACTACATCTATTAATAACAGGGTTAATGATTACATTATCTCCAACATATAGTAGGTAGTGAATTAAAGGAATGAATAAATGTTTGCTCTTGTTTCCCCATTTTTATGGGATTAAACCATTATACCAAAAACAAAACAAAACAAAACCCACCAAATAGACAAACAAAACTACCTAAAGATTATTACTGGGTAATTTATAGTTCTAAACATATGGCTACATAAAACTTTCAAAGGAAAATAGCAATTTTGTTTAAGACATTTTGATTCATTACTTGGCAGTTCCAGACATCCTCCTTAATCTGAAAAGGAATATTTCTTAAAGGCTAAGGAAATACAATCAATGGATTTATAATTATGTAATTTATTCTCTATGTCCCATCTAAAAAATGATAAAATTACCACTGGTGGAAAAATAAAAATCCCTAGAGTGTTTTCTGCATTTTAAATAATTAATGGTTTCTTTTGTTTATAAAGTACAAACTCATAAATCTAATATTTATGTATTCAAACAGTGGTGGTTCAAAACTGCTATTCTTCATTTGACTAGATGCCCTATAAAAACAGAGATAGTTTACAACTAGGTAATTTTAGTCAGTCTTTCTGGTCCTTTTCACTTGAAATTTATGAGGCTGTGTAATATTCTTTCTAGTTTAAATTTTTAAGTACCAAAGTGCCTCTATTACAGAAGTTCACAAGCAGCAATAACCTAATCGGAAGGGTCTCTTGGTTGGACTGGCTTACTACAGCCTAATTTTAATTTAACATTTGAGACTGTGGCATTAAACAGATGTACTATTACATTCTTTGGTGGTTACAATCGACCATGTTCCAATTAGACAATTATCCGTATGTCAATCAAGTGGAAACACAATAAGCAGGTAAATAAATGCCACACCTGACACATCTTGATATTTCCAGGCCAATGATTTAATAGGATCATTTTTAATGCTCTTTGGGGATGTAGACTTCAGTGTGTAATGGGTCTTTCTTTCTGACAAATTCAAAGAGCATTACAAATGTTATTAGGAGCCCCAGAATAAGTGAGGTCACATTTCCATTTTCACAGACGGGAGAATTGTAGGCATACAGAGGTTAAGTCATGTACGCAAAGTCACACTGTCAGGGAGAGACCTACCACTTGCACAGTTCAATTTTCCTGCCTTAGTCTGTGATTTCTACCCTGGCAACCACTGTGCTGTCAGTTTGAAATGGAAATCAGGACATGTCAAACTTAAAATCCATCCAGTGATGCTGTCTACCTGGGCATTCATCATTCCTACTTATGAGCTAACCTGTTGGAGATGTGGTTTTGTGTATACTTCCTTAAGCAATATGGTAAATTTTTTTCTTGGAAAACTGTAATCTTTCCTTATCCTTATTTCTTAACTTTTATAATTTTGTTACTAGGATGAAGTTTGTTTATTTTTTTTAATACAGTTAACACATTATATAAATTTAGATTCCATGAACGTCAGTCACAGTGCAAATAATCTGTATGGAATACACCAGCAATGTTTCATCATAAGCTGACACTCAACAGAATTGTGTTAATTCATGAATCTTGGTCAAAACGGTGGATCGCTGAGGGTTCGAGGTTGGCACAAAATAGTGAGAACCCTTAAGAACAATGACTTTGTGTTTCCCATGTTGGTGTAGAAGTATGTAACCTTCTAAATTTAGGTTGGGGGTAGGTCAGGTCACAATAATTGCTTGAGGATGGCTTACAATACTCTAATAATGCTACAATCAGTATAGGTTCCTTAGAAATCCAGGAGATTTTTAGGGATCAGGAGAATGGACTCAGGATGTGCATTTTGAATCACTACTTGTTTCATTTATTGGAAATGAGCCACTGAATATTCATGATAAAATCCTGGAAATATGGGAACCCACAGAGTGTCAGCAATTTAAATTCAATATGTTTTGTTCTTATGTATTTATTTATGCATCTATGCATGTAGACCAGATGTTAAGACTATTGGGATAGTTGCATCCTAAAGGGTATATGCACTGGTCAGAGGGAGACAGAGACACAAAGAGAGAACAAAGCCTCTCTCATGAAGAATGGTCATGCTACAATCACTTCTCTTCCTTTCCTCCCTCCTTTTGGGATTTTGAGCATGCACACACATGCACCCGGCCTATCTCTCAAGCTGCTGGGTCAGGGACTTAGCCACACAGTCAGTCATGTAAGACCCAGCCGCCTTAACCAGTAGACCATGGAGTAGCCTATATCTTGCTCTTTTGGTTCAGTTTTAATGACTGCTATTCCATCTCTATAACTTTGCTACAAATCAGATGCCCTACTTAAAGGATTTGCTTTAAAGACTAGTAGGATATCATGTAAAGAAATGAGGCCCAGGGACTTCCAGAGAGAATTTCTACCAAGGCTATGGTGGGTATGACTTTCCGGATGAATCACCTCAGCAGTATTTTTGAACATCAGGCCTACATGGCTGTGCATAGCCAGCCTCATCCTGTTTGTACACCTTGTCTCCAACCTGCTTTCTCTGTTTCTGCCTACATCTACGGCCACCTATGGCCAGCTCTACCAAATCCTTGTCCTGTTACACCATCTGAGATGGGAAGAAACATTCTATAATCCCTTCTTCGTTGGTGAGATCCTGTCACCCACACACACAGCTTACAGCTTTATGCCTCCAAGTACTCTCTAGGTGCTCTACCTCTCCCTACCCCCATGCTGTTTTTTTTTTTTTTTTTGAAGAGGTTTTTGCTATAGGGCA
>NW_006204120.1:1077330-1079712 GCF_000334495.1 Tupaia belangeri chinensis
TGCTATAGGGCACATGTGCTCACCAGACAGACAGAGAGAGACAGAGAGACAGAAAGCGAGAAATCACCCCTAGGGGGAATGGCCACGCTGCAATCCCTTCTCCTCCATTCTCCTCTCTGGATCTTGGGCACACATGCACACGTGCCCGGCGTGAGTTTAAGCCACTGGGTCCGGGACTCGAACCGTGGTTGACTATGTGGGAGTCCAGCGACATAGCCATTACGCTAACTGCTGCCCACCCCCCCCATGCTGTTTTGATTTTCACCAATTTCGGAACCATTTGGGAACGTCAGCCTTAGGTCCTGCGATGAAGTGTACTGTGCCTGTTCTACATTTAACACTGTGAATCACGAGCCCATCTCTGGGTGTCAGAGAAAGCTGGAGATGTAAAAAATCAAGTGCATAGTATCACAATCTAAGTGCAAGGCTTTGCCTGAAGGCAAACACACTTAACAGTATTTCTGACAAAGGAGATAAACCTGGCCCAGGGGAAGGACAATCATTTACCACCCGGTACCTACAAAATTCACTTTTTGTCCTTGGGAAAAAAAAGAAAAAGATGAAATTGAACTAGCTTGAATTTTTCTCATCACAGGGTGGTGGTAAGACTACTCAAGATCGATTTTAAAATGTCATCTGCTTCCACCTGAGGATGAAATCGTGCTTCAGTGTACATTAAGTATGGGGGTGACCATTCCTGTGACCCAGTGTATCAATCCCAGTGCCTCCTCTCTGCCTCCAGCACGATGACCCCTAGGGGAGAAACATCTCCTGGAGAGAACTCCACCATTCTGATGACTGATAACAGGAACGCTGGATCACAGAAATGAAATTGTGTTCAGAGCCTAATATCCTATTACACCAGGCTATACATATTTAATTCCTTGGGTCTTTCCTCATAAATCAATTCCTCCAGGCCCTTAATCTCGTCAATATCTTTTCTGATATTGAATTTTAAATGCCATTCTCATTGTTAGGCAGAAATGCAATCTCTTGTTGATGATGGGATCAGGCTTCATTTACAGCTGAGAGACGCCTGGAATGTGGCCCTGTTTCCTGACCCTGCTGTTGAGATCCTAATGTCTGCCAGAGCTGAAGTGTCCAGGTGCAGGCCTGCCTGAGCTTGCCTTCTGAGAGCTCAAGACTGTGAACCTTGGGGTCACACCTATCAGTTCCCTGGGAGCCTTGAACGGCTAGGCAGATTAGTGAGAAAGCAGAAATAGGCATTTCCAAGGCTCTGGTCCTCCTGGGGGAGCCTGAGACAGGAAGCATCCTTCCACTGTCCCAGGGCAACATGTTCTGGTTGACCTGAACCAGGATGACCTTCTCTGGGCCAAGTAATGGCTAGAAATGAAGGACACACAGAGTGTGCCCACATCTGAGCATGATCTCCTAGGGTGTGGAAAAAGGGAGGACACAGGTTGAATGTTCTCAAGGGGAGAGTAAAGGAGAGGAGGGAGGGCCCCACAGAAAGGGAATTTAGAGCTGGAATACTCCCAGACCTCTGGGGTTGGCCTATAACATAGCAGGTTTCCCCTAATGTAGAGAAAGCTGCAGACAGGTTGGGAGAACACAGGGAGCTGAGATGCAGTATTAGGGCCTAACCTGCAAGAAGCAATGAAGTGGCCAAGGCAGGGCCTGGAAGTCAGCTGCCTCAGTGCAAAACTTAAGTGTATACAGTTGAACGAAATTTAAAAGCAGTAATAAAACTAACTAAAGTTCCTTCCATCTATTATCATTCTGCACCAGCAATTCTAAGCAAAAGCAGTGATACAATACTCCTTTATCATAAAAATCTTTTGTTGATTTAAATTCTAAATAATTACAGCCATTACTATTAAGATTTAATATATTTGTAATTTTCAAATAAGCACATTCCATTGCCTTTTTTTTTTTTGAGAAGTTTTTGCTATAGGGCGTGTGCACTCGCCAGAAAGACAGAGAGAGACAGAAAGACAGAAAGTGAGAAATCGCCCCCCAGGGGGGATGGCCATGCTGCAATCCCTTCTCCTCCATTCTCCTCTTGGGTGGGATCTTGGGCATGCCCATACACGCGCCCAACGTGAGTTAAAGTCACCGGGTCCAGGACTTGAACCATGGTCAGCTACATGGGAGTCCAGCAATATAGCCATTACACCAAGTGCTGGTCCCTCCATTGCCTTTTAACAGACATATTTTGTGTGGAAACTGATTTGGAAAATCTCCAGTTTTATAGGCTGCCCCAACTTTCAAAGGAACCCCTGTCCCTGTCTGCTCCTAGTCCCTCACATGCAGGGAAGGACTCAGCTACACACATTTTTCTTTTTTTTTCAGGATCATTTGAGCTTGGTTTTAATGCAATGTTTTCTTTCTTTCTTTCTTTCTTTCTTTCTTTCTTTCTTT